>NW_027271300.1:0-285452 GCF_040938485.1 Diadema antillarum
ACATCACAAGCTATAGTAGTCTTCTCATCCAGCCATGACTGAGCATAAACTACAAAAATTCATAACTTTTGAACGGACTGTCATATTTTCCTCAAACTCTCATTGATGTGTTCTACTAATATTGCTGCATTCACTCAACCCACGTGTCTATGAAGGTGAACTTACAAGTCCTTTAATCTTGAGTCCTGGAGCAAGTATTGGGGATAGATTTTCGTCAGATTATTAAAAGGGGGACTTATTGAAGTCTCCATTTAAAAACATTCAGATGTAAATTAGAGATGTTCTTCACCTCATTCCAAGATCTTATGAATGCCGTGAATGGTGTTTCCTTTCTCTTTTACACCATCTTCTGTCCTGAACAGCAGGAGGTTCAGATTGAGTTTGAGGCCTTTCCACCACAGGACAATGATTTCCATGGTATAAAACGACTTTTGCAACAGGTATGTCATGATTCTTGTGGGCGGTGGAACAGTATTTGTCACTGAGGTAGAATATATCATTTATGAGTTACAATGCATGTGAAAGAATCGAGTAGGAAATTGTGTTTTTTTTTTTTTTTTTTCATTTTGTGATATGTGACAAAAAAGAATTATACAAGTTTTGTATACAGAGAATTCAATGTATTTTCATTTTTCTAACATGATGAAAGAGCACTTAACTTTCTACCTCTTCCAGAAGGCAGGGGAATGATATTACCTTTATCATATTGGTAAAAAGTCCAGGGATCCATGTGTGTAATTTCCGTAAAACATGACATTTTGTGGAATTATGTTTAGATTTTCTTTACATCATTTAGTGGGGTGGCTTAGTGACAAATATACTGATAATCGTGACACACCGGACAAAAGTGTAATTTTTTCCTCATACATTTGTATATATATGAGGATCAAAATTAGGGGGTGCTCCAAGAAATCCGCTAACAGAAAAAATGAGAAAATGCCCTTAATTTGTACATAACAATAATGTCTGAATTCAAAGACTATACACAGGGCATTCGCCAGGTTTCTGTACAATGCAATGCAATGTACATGGTTGCTAGTCTTAAAATTCAGACCCATAATACGACATATTATGTGCATGTTTACAGTAATACACCATTTTTACTGGTTTTCCTGTGGTAACAGGTGGTTAGTCTGTGTTGAAGACCTGAGGGAGGTGTGTTGGAATAGTCCAGTTTTCTTAAGCACCTTTTCATTAAATAATTTGATATAATTTCTAGTAAAGGATTTTTTTAGTACTGTCTACCTCCTGTAGAGAAATGGCAAAGAGTGACATGTGACTCTGGCTCAGATACTTTAAATCTTGGGCAATGACTTAGCCAGGTGTAGGACTATGTCACAGCTCATTTTTTCTCCCAGAACTACTAGTTTACCAGTAGAAGAGCTGCATAGTCCATTGAGAACTTAAGGTTTTGGGTATTGCCCTACATATTTCCTAACAAATTTAACCCGTTTCCTCCAAGATTGTGTGAATTCCATAGGTTTAGCGCAGGGATTACCTGGTTCCCGTAAGCAACTTTTATAGTCTGCACTTCCCCTCTTTATATGGTTCTTATTTCTTATGGGGGTTATGCAAATGTTTAAAAAGGTTAAAAGTTTGTTTTCATAGATGAAGTTGAATTTAGACAATTTGAATATTTTTGAAAATATATTGATATTTGTAATTTCACTCATAAAGACTTAAAGCGGTTTGAATATTTTTGGTCTGATAGCTATGTATAGACATGTTATTAAAAAGTAAAAGCAATGTTTGATTGGTTCACATTATCCAAAGAGGGTGGGATGTAGTTGGCTGGTGAACAAAGTCTATGGGGAGTTTAAAACGTTGATAGAAATAAAACAAAATCGGCATAGAGCAGAATCTAAATCACAATATGATATGACAAAATTCCCGACCCCAAAGGCGGTTGATTCTATATATGATGCTTTATGTGAAAATACATTCCGCCCAAAATACATGTGATTGATAGGAGGGATAAGTATAGGACATTAAAAACAATATAGTTCAACTATTAACCCCATTAGTCCAGCAGCATAATGAAATGATTGTTAAGTTTTATCGCCTTGTCAATTGAAGATGATGTTACATAATGACAATTATCAAAGTCAGCTAGATCTACTAGTATATCAAGAAACCAAAAAGAAGGGGTGGGATGGGGTGGGGAGAGAAGAATGAAGTAAGTTATTAGTATAATCTGTAGTTTCGGTTTTCAGTATATTCATTTTAATTTCCTTAATTTCCGTTAGGTCATCATGGATTGGAGCATTTGTGTACTAGTATTCTGCCAGGAACAAACACAAGAAAAACTCAAAGGTCCTATATATACACTTTTGGGAGAGTGACTTGAAAAAAATGTTCAGGATATCACATTTTATGCATAATATGTGTAGGTCTGGGGGCATTTCATGAAGCATTTTGTCCGACAAGTTGTCGGACAAATTTGCTCTCTGCCAATCAGATGCAAGGATTTCTGTAGTTTGTAACAGTTTGTCAGAAAAATATCTGACCAAACTGCTTCATGAAATGCCCCCCCCCCCCCTGTTGTATCACAAGACATCCTACCATATACAGTTTTTGCAATCAAAGCAAACATATAAAGAGATATCAGTATTTTTCTCATTAAAGCATAAATGCAGACGGTTTAGTCTGGAAACATGTTATCATAGAAATATTGTTCACATTTTGTGTTATTAACAATACTTAACATTGATTATACAGATTCAATTTTACAGAGGTTCTTTCTATCCGTAACTCACACTTAAGAATAATTTTCAAGCACTAATTTTGGGTTTTTGCCTTTAACTTCACAAAAAGGAGGACTCAATGCATAAAAGGTGTATGCTTTATTTTTGGAAAATGTTGAGGAGATCAGGAAAATTATATATATTGATGTAGATTTTGGACCTGTAGGAGCAGTTGAAGCATTTTTAAGAAACAATGCCTTGTGGCATCGTTCTTATCATCAAAAATTAATAATGACAAACTCAAATGAAAATTGGAGGGGGGAAGAAAAGACGAACATATTAACATGAGACAGCTTGGTAAAGATTAAACGCTAAAATAGACAATGCAGCCTCTTTTCTCAGTTCATACTTATCCAGAGTGTGTGCTTTCTTTCCAGTACCGGTATTATCATTTAGATAGGTTAGGGGAATCCCTTTGAATTGTGTGATACATTATTTTAAAGCTTACAGTCTGCTCTTTCAGAATCTGTCCTTAAAGGACAAGTCCACCTTCATGCACACATGGATTCAGTGAATACAACAATATTAGTAGGACACATCACAGAAAGCTTGGAAAAAATCGTACAATCCGTTCAAAAGTTATGATTTTGTAAGGTATCTGCACAGTCGCGGCTGGATGAAAAGACTACCACAGTGTATGATGTCACATGCACACATTCTAAGGAAAATAAAATGAGAATTTCACAAAACCATACTTTTTGAATAAAGTTCACATAGTTTCTTTGACTTGCTACGGACGTATGTCAAGGGTAATATTATTCCCCCTGCCTTCTGAAAGAGAAGTCGAGTATCCTTTTGTAAGCGAAAATAATTTATGTTGAATTTTCTTTATTCATTCTTTATATCGTTGTACACATGTGACATTACAAGGTATAGTAGTCTTCTCATCCAGCCTCGACTGCATGAGCAGAAAGTTCAAAAATTCATAACTTTAGAACGGATTGTCCAATTTTCCTCAAACTCTCACTGATGTGTTCTACTATTGTTGCTGCATTCACTCAACCCACATGCTATAAAGGTGACAAATCTTTGTCTGGCGACTTTTTTGTTGATCAATTATACCAACCCTGATGGAAATCTCTTCAAATTCATAAGTTCTGAAGTCTCCTTTAAGTTTAACCAAAATCTATATATGTAGTTGCCATGGCAACATACCACTTAACACTAATGAAAAGTATTTCAATCCTCTATACATCCCGTCGATCAGTTGTACCTATTCAAATGGAATCTCTTCCAAACTGGAAAATAGCCTCCTGTAACTTACTTCAATTAAAAGCCCTAGTTTTGGGTTGCCATGGCAATGCACAAATCAACAATTATATTTGACCCCTGGTTTATACTCTTGGTACCTTCTATACAACGTTCATATCAAATTTTGTGAAAATTGAATCTTCCTACCTGGAGAAATAAACAAAAACATGATTTTTAGAAAAAGTTAATTGACCTTTGACCTTTGACCTTTGGAAAATTCACTCCAAATTCAATCAAAATATTTTACTTGTTTTCAATATTCTTCCTGCCAAGTTTCATCCAGATTGGATATTCCTGACCTGAGAAATAGCCAAAAAACCTATTTCACAAATAAAGGTCATTGACCTTTGACCTCTGACCTCCTTCCCAGCATCAATTTTCTTGGAGCACCCTATTTTTTGAGAAGGTACATCATGAAGTACCTTTGGTGAAAAAATCATGCTTTTGTCCGCCGTGTCACGATAATTTCACTAAGCCACCCCACTAATTGTCCTGTATAGTGACGTCACAAACTGTTGTGGTCTTCTCATCATGCAATGGCATAGCACTAAAACTTTAAAAATAAAAAAAATAAGAATTGAACGGGTTGTCAAATTTTCCTCACACCTCACTAATGTGTTCTATTAATAAAGCTGTATTACTTTTTGTTCAGTAAGCTGTTTGAATGATCAAGCATGCATGATACTTATACTGCCATATGCTATTGTTTGCAATATCTAAAATGATCCATGATGATGCTTTGTTATGTGTACTCAGTCTTGCGAGGAAATATGGATCATTTCTTTGCCTTGTATAAGAGAGATGACAGTGTAACCACAGATGTCTGCAGTCTGCAAGTGATGTATTTGGAATAATGTGGTAATGACTTATGAATAAAGCAGCAAAACAACTGTGAGAAAACAATTCCAGTTTCATTTCATCATTGAAAGGACCAATGAAATTAGTCATATTAATCTGACAGTAAGTGGAGAACAAAAATTGATATGATACTTTACAATAGTGATATTCTCAAATGATTTTGAAGTGAAATGTTATCATTATCTCCTCAATGGACTGCAGTTTATGGCCATGATCATTTTCCACAGCTATTTGCCAGAACAAAAGTGAACACCAGCGAGTTAACAGACTTGATCCTGATGCAGAACCATGTGGGCTGTGTTATCAAGGTAAGACTAACTCTTTACATGCCCAAGCTCTTGTGTACTTGTAGCTTGTAGTGGCCACGCTCTTTAGGTAGCATTTGGTTACATTACTTGGCTCCGAGTACATGTATGTCAGTCAAACCTAATCGGGTGTAACAAAACAACAGTCCCGCACAATGACCAGCGTGATACAGGATTGATTGGGAAAATGACAAATTTCCTGTGAACTGAGTTCAAAGGCTGTCAGAACCAATTAGCTATAGTGGGATGTCAGTCAATGCAGTGATTGGCAAACAAAACATGGAGGAGAGAATATTTTATTGAATATTATATCATAGTATACAAAATTGTGTCCACTCACACGTGCTGATCACGAATATGATTTTAAAAAAAAAGAAAATCAAGTTTGTTGCATATTTTCTCACATCAAAAAAAGAAAAGACCCACCTCAGCACACTCCTAGATATTACTTCTTCAATTCAATTGATTAGCAGCTCTAGGCATTTGTAGTCAAAGCTATGTGTTCCTCCATTTTCCTCGACAGGGTAAACAAAATCCATTTTGTGCTCCAAGTGGGATATTTCCTCATGAAATATCCCCACCAATAAAGAACGATGCATGCAATACGATATCTCCAAATGATATAACTTCTGCTATCTTTGTTACAATACATGTTCAGCGGATTAAGACCACATAGCTCAATTTTGTTTTGGTTACTGTTGCAGCAAAGCGAGGCCCAGCTGGCGGAAGACAGTGATTCAGATGATGATGACGATGATGAAATATTTGGATTCACCACAGTACTAAACATAACAGCGAAAAAGGTGGGAAATACTTTCAGGGCAGTGTCCTTAATAATGTGGCAGGAGTTGCATTATTAATGAAAGTGGTAATGATGTTAGACATGATAATAATATTCACATACCATGTCACTTGTCATGTATTCATTCCTGTAAGTGTCTTTTACATGTGTTTACAAATATGCCTCTTAGTTTTCCAGAATAAAAGAAAGCATATTCATTAATGATATTTATAAGCTTGACCAAAATATCTGTAAGAAGACATATTTTATATGTTTTCTTTGAAATTATAAGCAAATATTTGCATCACTGAAACTTGTTAATGGGATGGTATAGTTTTGGTTGAGATGAGGATTCAGATTCTAATCTTTTGCAAAATAATTATGAACCACTTATGTGAAATATTAAAGAGTATACAATTCTAAGAGGAATTAAAAATTTATGTGATGATAGGCGGTTTTGAAATGGCTGAGATATCCAGAAATGAAGCAAAACAAAGAGGTCCTAATAAAAAGTGGGTCCCACCTTTTATTAAGGCCTCTTTGTCTTGGGGTATCTCAGCCATTTCTGAACCAATTTTCATCAAATAAACTTTTAGTTCCTCTTAGAATTGTGTGCATTTTGATATTTCATAAAAATGGTTTCTAATTATTTTGCAACAAGTTAAGACCTAAATCTCCATCCCAATCAAAACTATATGGCTTCCATAGTAATGGCACTAAATAGTGAAGGTTTTGTAAATGAACATAATATGTTCATTGAGAGAAAGGGGCAAATGCTTGCTCTGCTGGTTTGTGAACACACGTCTCATTGTATGTTTTCTCAAAATGTGCCCAACTGAACTATTGCATCCACAGTGCTTATGATAATACACATGTTTATTTAAATGAAGGTGACATGACATTTGCTCCTGTGACAATTGCTCCAGCCTTGTTTTCTCTGGCCTTGTTTTCTCCAGGGACTTAGGGTTAGGGTTGTGAAAGAGCTTTAGGTTTAATAGTTTGATGTGAAGATTAGGATTAGGATTAGGGTTATGTTTGTTGGTAGAATTTATGTTTGGCTTGGCATGCAGATATTTCATGGGAGCAATTGTTGCAGGAGCAAATGTCATGGAACCATTAATGGAAACATGTATAGCCACATCTCTGAGGATACGCTTTATTTATCTTTCTGTTTTGTAAATTTTTACATCAAGAATGTGGCTTGTATACAGGAGATTCGGTCTCTAGTTATTGAGAAGTGCGCAGATTCCAACCCCGAAGCCCAGGTCAACGAACTCACCCAACTGCTTGACGACGATTCACAGAGTGTGGGTCTCTTGCTGAGTGAGAGATTTGTCAACATTCCAGCTCAGCTGGCGCCCCCGCTCCACAGTAGTTTGCAGTGAGTTAAAAAACCATCAATTCCGTCTTTTGTTACAGAGGAATTCACCTCAAATATACACAGTACATGCATTCAGTGAATGCAGAAATATTAGAAGAACACATCATTGAAGTTAGTGGAAGGTAAGATGTCACAGTTGTGGAATACATAAAGGGAATGCAAAGAGAATTCCACACATTTAATTTTCCTAGTATGATTAGACTGCAGTTGACCTTTCTCCTTAAGGAGGCAGGGGAATAGTGTTACCCTTAACAAAGGCTAGTAACAAATCAAGGGCATGTGTACTTTTCATAGAAAATGAAATTTTGAGGAATTGCCTGTATATTATTATTTATTTTTATTTCATTTATTGATATATAAGACTGATCAGCAGTGCAAAGCTGAAAGGATCAGTTTACAAATGTGTTGAATGTGAGCAATAATCGAAATACATAATATAAATTATATATACCAGCATATATGAAATAATACCTTTAAAAATGATACATACACACATACAAATTTGCATACAGTACATAATTATGATAACCTCATGATTAATCAAGTTTTTAAGCCCATTGAATTTAACACAATGTGCTAATTAAATAATTTGTACAGAACTCTAATGAGTTGTATCAATCATTCATGCTTGAACAAGTTTGAGAAAAAGTTCAAATTACAGTGATATTTTAGCGACTGACACTTAAAGACCTACCCCTCCCTTCACGCACATATACACATATTTCATTCCGCTACTGTGACACTGCAAGTTGTGGCTTTCTCTTCCACTGATTGAACCAAAATTTAAAGGTATTGTGTACCGATGGGAGCAGTGATTTAAAAAATGTTTGATTTATTACATTTGATGCATATTTGTAGGTCAGTTGTATCACAAAACATCCTACCATATAAAAATTTTTGCAATAAAGCCTAAAATATAAGGAGATATCACCATTTTTCTCAGTAAACCATAGGTGTAGACGGTTTATTCCAGAAACAATTTTATTATAATTATTGTTTAAATTTTGTATACCGGTATATAATTATACTTAACATTGATTATACTGATTTTGTTTTATCTGCAAATGGTAAATAATGCCTTTCAGAAGTTGTAACTTAAAAAAAAGATTGTCCAATTTTCCCTTTGCAGGAATGATGTAAGAAGAGCTGCTGCGAAGAATCCACACTTTAAGTTTGATTACATCCTCCTTCTGAGTAAGGCATACCAGCAGCCCAGCATGCCTTCGTCAAATAAGCAAAGCAATGCCACAGGGGACAGTAGCTGGCTGTTTGCGAATGCTGAAGACGAGTTGTTTTTCAAGGTGAGATGAGCATTCCTCAGAGGCATACATCATGTCATGACTTCGTCGGTTCAGCTACCTGCAAACCTCATTTCTTTTTTTGTGAGTTATGCCCTCCCTGCTTGTCACGTTTGTGCTTATTCTCTACCAAATCTTGAGTAAATCAGAATCACCACCTATACTTTGGAGTAGTTGTCCAAAGTCTTGTGGATGACAAGAAATGTTTGTCATGTTCAGAGACTCCGACCCCAAGCACCTTCTGATCTGGAGATTCTCCCTCCTGAAACTCATAGCAAACTGGAGACTCCAACTTGATGTGCGTGAATGGTAAAGCGCAGATCACGAGCGCAACATTCAGCTTTCGGATTCTAGCTGCTCTCTTGCGCTCTCTCAGGCTTTTTTTCAACATACGAGAGCACTAAGTAGATAATTCAATAATTCAAATCATATATTTTGGTTTGATACAACTTCATGTCATAATTATCATATCATGAAGACAGATGTTACAGATCTAATGATGCTCGACCTGGAGTCCCCTTGGATTCATCAAAATTTAATTCCAGGTTTTCAAAAAGGTGTTTTGGTGGGAGAAATTAAATCTCAAGCGGGAGAATGGGAGATTTTGCGAAAACTGGACTTTTGGCGAGAGATCTCCCGTCAAAAGTGGGAGAGTTGGAGTCTCTGCATGTTTAAAGAATCTTACTTGAAAATGAGCAATCATTATTCAACTTTGAAAATATATATATATATATTTCTTATTGTTGGAGTTAAACTTCTTTCTACTTGAAGTTAAATAAATGAATTCTGAAATATCTGCTGACTTGTATAATGGGCTTGTGTAGTTTTGTTATTAGCATGCTTGTGTGTGTGTGTGTGTTTCTCTAGTGATTGTTACACTCTTATCTACTTTAACTTATGCTGTCTTTCAAGTTGGATTAAAAAAACAACAACAACAATGTAAGAATACACTGATTCTGCTTTCTGGCACTCTGCAGTATGTTTCTCAAGTTAATGATTTGCTGTTTAAAAGTACAAAACCTTCCTGAAAGTTTTTTTTCCCGTTTACACCAAGTGCGTCTTTCAACTCATTCCATGCTAGTGATTCTTTGAAACATTAGCGTCAGCTAGAGACAAGTGGTAGATTTATACAGGCTGCCTTCTCTCTTCATTTTCTTTTTTCCTGTCAGGAGTCTGTAGTGCGCTTACACTACCAGGAGCAGGAGGACCAACCGGGAGCGGTGGCCGGGAAGTGGTCGGAGGATGACACGGAGATGAAGATGTTCAGGATAGTCATGCTGGTCCCGGCAGGAAAAATGAACACTCTTGTGGGACAGATCCAGGAAGCCTTTGCATTATGATCGCAGAATCTCCAAGCATGGACACTCTCATTAGGGTCTGTCTGCAAGGGAATGGACAATGAGTGGATCGCGCATTGCATTCTCAAGAGCACAGATCTGAGGATCCAAGGACTCTTTCCCTATGTCATCTCTTTCTTTCTCACGTTCATGTCTATCCATAATTCTCTTGACTGTGCTTTCTATCCACCGATTCGTTTACTTGTGTCTACCTGTGCTGCTCAATCTTCCTATCGACCAATCCATCTACATGTCTGTCAGTTCTGGCCATCAATCACTTTGTCTCTTTGCATTTTTTTCCCCCTCCTTGTCGATCACTTCATCTAGTTACCTATCTCTGTTTATCTGTCTGTCTTTCTATCTGTGCCATCGAGTGTCCATTACTATACACTGTAAAACATGATATATTCACGGCATGAATTTTTCGCGAATTGGAGCCGACGGCCTGTTTTGCAGCATGAAATTTTTGCGAACTGCCACTGGCATTCAATGCATATAGACAAGAACTTTTGCGTGCATTTTAATTTCGCGAATCTTGGCGTTCGCGAAATTCGCGAAATTAAAATGCACGCGAACATTCCTCGTTTTACAGTATGCCATATATTTAGCATGTCTAATTTTTTTTTTGCATATGTGGACTTCCCGACAATTTCATGGGTGGCTAAATTCGCAGTCGTGGAGTACAGTACTAAATGGAGAAATGTATGAATGCAGGTCGCATTCACGTCGAGATCAGAGATCATATTTTTGTGCGTTTTTTAATTCGCGAATAGCACCCAACTTGCGAAATTCACAAAAATAAGAACCTTGTGAAATATTCAGCGAATACAGTATGGTTATATACCATAACATGTTGGCAAGTATCAGAAATATCTTGAGGAAGTGAATCATGAGATAGAGGAGTCATGATATCAGCCTGCTGTTGTCACTCTCCAGCTGACAGAGAATTCGGACATTCTGGATCCAAGCTGTAGCATCCAGTCACCAACGAAGGAATTACGCCAACAAGGCACTCGAACTTCAACTCTAGTGGTTGCCTTTCGGCAGATTAGGAGACATTGTGATTGAATACAAGTTTTTGTTGTTGTTGTTGTTTATGTCGTAGTCCTGCAGAGAAGTTCTCATGTCATCCTGTAAATAGTTTATTATTAGTGATGTACGAAACCATCATATTCCACATAAAGCAGTAAATTATGCATTCTTAATGTATCTAGATTCAAGATCTCGAACTTTTGCTCTGCTCACCATTGCTAAAGCACTCTGCATTTCTACTCTTTTGTTTTTCAACTAAGACAAAAGAGATTTGCATGTCTTCAGATAACTGAAGTGAACAACTTTTAGACTTTATATTTATGGAGAACAGCTGTATTACAGAGAATTCAAGAAATCATGGATTACCCAAAAATCAATGACAGGAATACTGCAAACTTAAAATAGTGTGCCGGTGGAAACTTGTCGGGACAACCTCATTTATATCATGCACACGAGATCTCTGTATATGCCAGTTACAATGTTCACATTTTCTGTAAATTGTAGTGCTGGAAACTGAAGACAATCCTGCTGCCAGACACTTATGTTGTTTGTGCTTGTTTGTTTGTTTTTGTTTTTCTTTAATTGAAGCATGTGGAGAACTGTTGTAATTTCTTTTCTTGAATCAACTCATGTGGATTGCCGATTCGTATGGACGTTTTTGGTATAGAAGAGCAAATACATGTAGCAATCTGGTCACTTGAACTGGGCCTTTGCATTGGAATTTGTTGAGAGGCATCTTCAAGATAACCTTCATACTGTGCTCAAATTGACATTACTAAAGGACAGCAAAGTATCACAAAAAGTGCAGGTCTCATTCAAACACACAAAAACCAAGAAATCATGGAATTTTTAAGTTATATGTTTGCAAGACACCAATATCATTGTTTTCACATATACATGTACACGTATGCAAACCAGGTGAGATTTACTTGCTTCACACTTCTGATTGGTGTGTACATAAAATTTATTTCTTATTCTTTTTTCTGCAAATTTGAGCCTCTGCCATTCACGAAGTCATTATCACTTGATCATTACAACTCCAGAACAATCATGGATGTGAAGGTAATACAGTACTTTCTTCTTAAATTTGTGTACAGTATTTCCAGAAAAAAAAAACACCACACAAATGAAGAGAAAATTGATGAAGATTAATGAGCAAGTAAATGAGAAACTTGCAAGGGCAAGACATTTGCATCATCCAATTTAAAATATGCAGATCTAATTGTATTCATTGTTCTGGAAAGATGTGTCAAAGCTATGAAATTGTATGACTTCCTTAGTCTTTGTCTAGTTTTATGTCTTTTATGAAAGTAAGTTGAGCTGATTTTCGATTTGATTTTTTTTTTTTTTTGGGGGGGGGGGGGGGGGGGGGTGGGGGTCACTTTATTCGCAATTACACCAGATTTCAGTGTGTTTTCAAGTGGGTAATATGTGTACATCATGTATTACTTTGTTCATCACCACCATGTCTCTTCGCATGCCCATAATGGCTCAGTGTAAATTCAGCAGTGAAAAATCTATGTCCCAAGAACTGAAGAAAGTTCAGTCTGAATGATCACTTTGGTTTGAAAATAAAATCTCCAGGTTTTTAGCAAACCTTAAGTATTAGGCAACCCAGCGGTAGTTCAGTGAAATACTTAAGTGTGTGTGAAGTGTAAGGTGCTGCTGTGGCTATTTTGGTTGTCTTTTAACATACAAACATTATGCCAATGACCATAAAATATCAGGCAACCCAGAGGTAGCTTTGTAAGATACATGTACTCAAGTGTGTGTGAAGTAAGATGCTGTTGTTGGTGTTTCTGTTCTCATACCTTTGGTACTGTCAAACTGTTGGAAAGTGCAATGATATTCTTCTGAGGTATTTGGTGGTGGTTTTTTTTTTTTTATGCCTCCGCCACGAAGTGGTGCCGGAGGCATTATGTTTTCGGGTTGTCCGTCCGTCCGTACGTACGTCCGTACGTCCGTACGTCTGTACGTCCGTACGTCCGTACGTCCGTACATCCGTCCGCTTTCGTTTACGCGATAACTTGAGTAATATTGACTTGAATTCTACCAAACTTGGTCCAAGTATAAAGTATGATGGGGCAATTAGTTGATTAGATTTTGGGTGAAATCCGCCAAAGGTCAAAGGTCAAAGGTCAAGGTCAAATCATGAAATTGTATCTGTTTACGCGATAACTCAAGACTGGATCGAGCAAATTTCACCAAACTTTGTCGGAGGATGATGTATGATGGGACAATTACTTGATTAGTTTTTTAGTGAAATCGGACTGAGGTCAAAGGTCAAAGATCAAGGTCAAATCCTGAAATTTATCTGTTTACGTGATAACTCAAAACTGGATGAAGCAGCTTTCACCAAACTTGGTCCAAGGATGATGTATGATGGGACAATTAGTTGAGTAGATTTTAGTGACATTGGCAAGAGGTCAAAGGTCAAAAGGTCAAGGTCAAATGCTAAAAATGTTGCTATTTCCCCAATATCTATGCAATGCCCTAAGGTATTTTCTTGAAACTTGGTGCAGACATGTACTACTGCATATAGATTCTCCAGAGAGAGTTTCATGTCATAAGGTCAAAGGTCAAAAGGTCGAAGGTTAGGTGAAAATGTTGTAATATCACTTTTCTCACAAATGGTTCAATGTATTTTCATAGAACTTGATACATACACATGTACTGACTGGCAGAGATTATCTAGGGAATTTAGGGGTCGTAGGTCAATAGTCATGGGGTCAAAGGTCAAGGTCAACTCCTCAATATTTTACTGTTTCCCTCATACACTAATATATGAAATGCTTGCATTATTAGTTTTCAAACTTAATATATACATGCATTACCTAATGGAGATTCTCCAGGAAATTTCCAGCCAGAATGTCAAAGGTCAGAGGTTAAGGGTCAAAGGCCAGGTTTCCATGCGTCCCCCCCCCCCAAAAAAAAAAAAAAAAAAAAAAAAAATCTATTTTGTACTGTAATTAACTCTTTCTTCATACCTTGGAAATTACTCAATGCATAAACTTATAGGGTCTGTCAGAATTCAAGTAAAAATTCTCAATTCCCCAAATATGTGCACCTGCAATCTTCGACAATTATAGCAAACCCAGTTCAAGGAAAGTGAATATTCAAGTCATTTCTGACAAACCTGTCATATCAATATTTTGCCAGTTATGTGAAACTGTCATGGATCACACATGTGAAGACATTGTACAGTACGCCTATTGGGAGAATCATGCATTATGGCGGAGGCATCAGTCGCCATAGCGACATTTCTAGTTCTTTCTTTTTTTTAATGTAGAACCAGTAATACTACTAAAGGGAAAGCGACCTTGAGCATGATGATTTTGCCCCAAAATTTTACAGATTGCTAGCAACGACACTAAAAGTTAAACAGGGACAATGGTGCCTTGTTGTAACGAGGTTAGATATACCTAGTGAGATACCTACATGTATATAACAAGGTAATTTTGCAGGTCCCATTTTGTGTATTGTTGATGGGGTGACACGACCTTGTACTTCTATCTGAAATTTTGGTGAAAATCTTTTTTTTTTTTTTTTTTAATAATTGTCAGATAATCAAGTCAGTAATGTTCTGTCCAAATCCTGGCTGTCTTACCCCCAAAATGAAGCCACCATGGTATGTCAATGGAAAGGCAATCCCATTAATTATAGTGCTTTGGCTGCCATGTTTTTTTTTTTTTTTGCTCTCCTGACAATTTGACATTTTTAGATAAGAGGTTTAGTCACCCCAACATTGTCATATTCTTTTGTTTTTATTCCTGATATATCAGGGTTCCCATGTAGTGATGACATATTTCTATACATATGCAGGGTTCAATCTGCACTTATAAAAAGAAAAGAAAAGAGGACAGGCAAATATTATATTTTATACTGCTGTCATTTATTCATTATTTTTTTTCACTATCGTGAATGCCTGACGAGAGTAGGTGACAAAAAAATTACAATGTACAACACTACATGTATTGAAGCAAAGCTACACAACAGAATACAGCTTACTCACTTTCCCAATCTTCCAAAAGTGACTTTTCAAGGGAATTCTTCCCCAAGCTTGGTTATATACAAATTGTTACATCTTCAACAGTTCCCTGGAAAGAAGCTATGCTCTTTTTTTTGTGCATGCATACTATGGCCTTCACTTACACTAAATGATCCGAGATAATTCGGGGGGGGGGGGGGGGGGGGGGGGGGGGGGCAAATTGATATGGTGACTTGGGGACCAAATGTACATCAAAGCAGGGATTTATGGATAATTTAGATTTGTAACAAAAGAACAAGTTGTCTTTGATTAGGATCCTGCAGGAAGTGAATGCATGTTTAGTGTGACAGGACATTTACTGTTCAGCAACAACTTGCCAGTATTGAGTCTTGTGGTGTAGTAGTAATGACGGTGGCCAACACTACCACAGAAAAATATATCACACAAATTTCCAGTGAAAACCAATGTAATACACAGCCTCTACTAGTCTTGAAGAACCTGAAATTAGCAGATTGATGAAAGTCAATTTCAACTTAGCCTTCAAAAACAAATATTCAAATAGGCTTATGGCAGAGAGAACACCATAGACAAGCAAGTCAGTTAGCATAATCCTGCACATGGAAAGAATACACACCAAACCAAGAATTCCTATTAACTTTCAAATCCCAGGTGATATGAAATCTGATCCATACAACATGGACTACTGCATTCCCACATAGACTATGTACTGTGCGCAGTAATATCCCTCTATGCTACACCCTGCTTTTGAGTGAACATGTAGAATACATGCCTTAAATCATTCTGTGTGAATCTATGTAAACTTGGACCCTTGCGATACAATGCACAATCATTGCACATCCTATAACTACGATTTCTCGCAATGGAGTAATTATCCAGGTGAGCTGCGCCAAGTCTGTTGAACTAAATACTGCACGAAAGTCAATCGCCACAAGCCTGACAAAAGATTACAAGGTAATCAATCAAGTAAACATAAACTGCAATCCATTATCGTATCCAGCAGTATATTAGTGTTTGCAGTCAGGTCTTTGTAGCTGCTGAATTCAACAACACCACCAACTTCAAGGATATATCTGCTAATGGATACACACACATGAAAATATCAAACTATGCATCATGTCCTAAAGTCGGATCTTGCGAGAGCAGGAATGTGAACAGGGACAGAGTAAGAATTACAGACAAAACAAAATAACACAAGATGTAAATGCGTGTTGTATGTCAAGATGGAGCTAACTTATAAAGTGTGATTACAATGAAAGCATCTCCAGCTCTTTGTCCATTGTTTGAGTGCTCCTATTATAAATCAATTGCATATTGTTAATCAGACCAAGTCAGCTTCTCTGTTCTTCCTTTTCACATGCAAATTTTCTTCCCACATACAAGACCAATGTAGCCAAGATTATTCACACACAAGAAAACAACAACTGTCATTCCCTTTTCATCATTTTCAAGTTGACATATTTGGACCATAAAAATAACAGCTACAAAAATGTTTACCTAATTACTCAACTTGCTTGTTATACATCGCTGCACTGTGTGTGTCTGACACAGACACTTGTCTTGTATAGCAAAATGTTCATTATCAATGTGCAAAGTACCTTTTTCCGATGATAATAAATAGGGCTCGACCATGATACTTCACACTCATAGTCAAATTCTTCTACAAGATGCAGACTTCAAGAATTGGTGCTGTGCGCTTTAGGGAGAATGTAGTTGAAAGAACAATGAATGTTCTTCACAACTAGAGAAAACAGCAAGATAACGGTGAAGGTTTCAGCAGGGCAAGCAAAAATCTAGAAATATGTGACACTTTGCATGTATGCTGATTCTTTCAACATGGCATCCCACTGCCATCTTTGATGTCTGTATTTATCACATCTTTTGAGATCGAGGAAGTTAGGTGTCAGAACCCATATTCAAGGGCAGAGTAATTTGGTCCTTCTGTTACACATGAGCATGACTGAGATATCTGTTAACTTTCCCTATTTGTTTCCAGATAAATAACTGGCAATCAAATTGGTGTAATTTCACTCAAATTTGCTGCTAAACTAACACTGATCTCTTGCTTTTATTTCGATCTGTTCTGTCAAATCAACTTTCTAATGGACCTAAATTTCCCTGCAGAGAGTGAGTTGGGATGTGCTCTTCAGTAAAGTGTTGGCACATGGGGGGAAACGTGTTTGCTCACCAGTCTTCAAAAGTGGACGTACCATGATGCCATTGCAGTCAAATAGCACCACATCTTCTTTTCGCATACAAAGAAACCAAGTGTTCAAGTTGCAAACTCTGACATCCCGCCTGCAGTAAACAACACAGGTGGTCATGTGATCATGACCCATTATGTAACTTCCGCTTTGACTTGCCCCACCCCCTGGTCTTCAAGACAGTCATTCCATGTCACGGCACATTCTATGGCACTGGTATACCCAATATGAGTTCTCAGCCATGTACATGAAGCTTTAGCTATCTATTGGTTGGGCATGTGACTTTCTTGAGCAGTCGCACACAAGTGTCAGGTGACATTACTGCCTGTCAGGTGACATCACTGCTTGTCCCATCCTTGTAGTTTCATAGCTATCCTCTCCAGGATCCTCTTGGCTTCGCACTGGGGGAAGTTGGCCATGTCGTAGTATTGAGGAGCCAGACGCATCAGCCTGGAAGGAGAGGAAAAGGGGGACAAAAATTTGCATATTAGAAATAGTGTGGGAACTGAGAAAAAAAAAGCTTGTATTTTCAGACACAAATGTGTTACACTTCAAATACACTAGACTAAAACAAACTATAAAATAATCATTATTTAAAAGCATCTCATCATTTGACAACACTTCTGATATGAAAAAAAAAGATAGCTGACTGATTCTCAGGTGCACCTGATTAGGCAAGGCCTTTCCAGAGAGGAATTTAGCATACAATAATTTGTAATGCAAGGGATGTGCCTAAAGAAAACAAATACCAAGAAATCAGTATACATGTATTTCTAAAGTCCTTACAAACTAGTCCCTCCGTGCAGGGATTAAACCTAATCATGTAGCCCAACAACATTATTTGCATGTACATGTATAACCAGAAAAGAGACAGACCAGACAACAGACAAGAGATTGTTTTTTTCAGAGTGGGCTTTTGAACCTCCTTGAGGAGGCTCTGAAACAAGCTCACAGTATAAACGTGGTACAAGAATATTTCCACTTACGATGACAATGTATACTGTGTCCAATTTTTGCACAAAGCAAATATGTTCCCAGAGTAGATTCAAATGTTACAATATCTATATCTTTCTATGCTCCTATGAGTATCACCTGGATTATTCCCCTAGCTTCAAGGCAGAGCTTTGACACTCACCAGTCCGCTTTGATGTCGGTCACTGTGCGGACGTAGTTCTTGGTGGTCAAGACAAACTCGTTGTAGAGGACCCACTCTGGTTTGTGGTCCAGGCAGGTGGACGGGTGGAGCTGCACCACCTGGTTGTCCTTGACCGTCAAGTAGTGACCTGTCCTCTCCAGATGGGCGACCTTCAGGGGGCAGGAGAAAGTGGACACTGTCAAAGTCACGATACCACAATACAAATGCTCCCTTGAGTGAAATTCAAAGTTACTGTAAGAGTGGAAATTTTCGTGTGAGCCATACTTTGCGCTCAGTCAGGAAAAATTAATTTTGCATGTTTTTAATTCCATGCAATCAAAGATTTTATTTTCGCTCTAGTTTCATGTTGCCCAAAATGCTAAAAAATTTCCACTTTTACAGCATGGAATATGCATGATGGGAGTTGTATGCTCTGAAAGTGGAAAGGAGAACAATACAATGATAATGTGACACTTTCATATAAAGGCTTTCCAACTAACAGGGCCAGTATTCATCTTAATTTTTATGCACTTGAAAGATATTCTCATTAATGTCTTGTTCAAAATCTCCAAACATTATGGAATTGTAAGATTCATACAATTTATAGGCACAAAGAGTTTGCATGTTTTCCAGACTGTACGGATGCCTTGATGCCTGGGATCATGAAAGCCAATTTGTCAACAAACGAACCTGCATGAAGAAACCATTGACTAGGGCCTTGCGAATATTCAAGTAGTAGTCCTTGCTATTGAAATCCGTGCTGGTCCTGCGTAGAGCAAATCTGTCCATGATCCGAACCAACTGCTGCCGGACGCTGTCAGCCGACTTGAGAGACCGGTACTGGATGAAGTTGTCGTAGCACCACTGTGGATCCTCGTTGTCTGTATGAGGGTTGGAATATTTGACAAGAATGTGACAAGAGGAAGTGATAAACACACACACACTCTTTTTTTTTCAATAATATTTATTTGATTTCTATAATATTACATGACAAAGACATTCATCTTAAATGTATTAACACAATATACAATCAGCTTTGTCTGATCAACTGAAAAAAAAAAAATCAAAATCACACACACAGAATGACAGAGGTAATAGTAGGTGTGGTCGTGATAATAGTATACAAATAATGACTGCTATGAGGGGCACAGTTAAAATTATGGGCCCAAGGTGATGTGAAAACCATAACTATGCCCGAAGCAAAGCTGAGGGCATAGTTATGGTTTTCACATCACCGAGGGCCTACATAATTTTAACTGTGCCCCGAATATCAAGCTGTCATTATTTGTTTTATATACTGAAAATATAGATACCGAAAATACAGATTCTGGTCTCTTTTACAGCACTCGTAATCAACGCTGATCGACAGCGCGGCGGTCGTATCATTGGTGCGTACATATGAGTGATCTATGCGTACGGGGTAGCGACTGTCTCCAAACCTATTTACAGGGCACAGTTGATTCTACGCCCCGGGCACAATAAATCATGACGTCATTTCCATAAAAAAATGGGGCACAGCTATTTTCATGACTCCACTTTTAACCAATCAGATGAGAGGAATCTATATATGAGGTATATAATAATATTCATTATAGCCATCATCTTTATCATCACCATCATCATCACTATAACAATCATCACTATCATCAATAGAACTAGTGCTTCTATTACACCTGACAATGACAATTGATAATTATAATAAGTAGATATAAGTAGGGGAAATATAACCACTGACACACAGTTTGAGAATCACCTATAGGTAACAAAAGTGGATAAAGTCGCACAGAACAAGACATGCAGGAACATACTGTAAAACGAGGAATTTTCGCTTGCATTTTAATTTCGCGAATTTCGCGAGCGCCAAAATTCGTGAAATTAAAATGCACACGAAAGTTTTTGTCTACACTACATGCATTGAACACCAGTGGCAATTCGCGAAAATTTCATGCCACGAAAAGGGCTGTCGGCTCCAATTCGCGAAAATGTCATGCCGCGAATATATCATGTTTTACAGTAGCATTGCATGGAGAAAGACAAATAGCAAAGGTTTTCTTTTTTGGCTATTGCTTCAGTCTTAATTGGCGGTGTCCTTGCATAAGTTTTTGTTCTTATCCCAGTGACACCAATGGCAATCTTTGACTATGAATTTCATTGATCATCTTAGCATTGCATGTTGAGTTAAATAAGAGGTAACATTAGCACTCACTCTGTTTGAAGGCATGGTAGACGTTGAGCAGCGTGAGGTGGTCTCCGTCTATGTGGGCGAACCGCATCTTGGCCTCGTCGGCGAGTTTCTTGGCCTCGTTGGGTCGCAGGAAACACTGTGGGACTAAACAAAATTAAAATCGGGGGGGCCGCCACCCAGTTCCCCTCGGGGTTTAGACCACTGCATGCTCTGATGGTCCTAAGACATCAACCCCTAAGAGCTCTTCAGAGAGAGCTTGGACACTACCACCAAACCCAACTCTACCTTATCGGCATGAGATACAGTGGCTAAGAAGAAAGAGTCAATGCTTGCATTCTGCCTAGACTGATTTTCACACATCAGTATATCGCAGGAAGTCGAGAGCGAGTTAGATTGCAATCATCCAATCATTCAAGTATAGCACAACTGAAACATCACACTGTACCAAATCTGAGTACCACAGTTGTTATTTCTTTTAAATTTATTTTCCTAGCTAATGCATGAGCACTTTGATTTGAAGTGTAGTATGGCATAGCAAACAGTTCAACCTCCAAAATAGTAAAACTTAAAAAAAAAAGACAATTTTCATTTGCCTATATCTTGGGAGAATGAAATATCTTAATGTACAAAATAAGAAAGTAACACAATTTGCAGTCAAAAAAATAAAATTTCAAAATAAATCTATATAAAGCACAAACAAGTCAACTTAAATTAGTAGAAGCAAGTTCAGTTAAGCGATCACATGAAGAGTGATGGGGCAACATCCAGAATATCATTAACAACAGAACTGGGGGAAGACAACACAGACGAGGTATTTAGACCACACAGAAATCAAGCTAACCACATTGAGGGGACCAAGCAGAGCTGGACACACAAGGGAAACCAAGGAACTATTGCTAATGTCAAAATATGGGGAATAAATACATAATCTTTGGCCATTAAAAGAAAATACTTAAGGGCAGCACTACATTTCTCATATTTCTGCAATCATGATTTTTAGATTAGAGCACTGTTTGTAGTTTGTTCCTTTCACAGTTAGTGTTTGCTTAAAGTGCTTGGGACTTCATGCTTCCATTACAGGTCATTTCATTCATCTGAAATATTCTGTAGATTGCAGATGACCGAGTGACTGCTTGAAGGTAAAACTTCCTACGCAGTCATATAATGATAAAATTAATGAAAATGGAGCCAGACAAAATAAAGGTAGAGGGGGATGTCTTACGCTGTGTAAGCATGCAGATAATGAAGAATCAACTGATTTTTAATTGCAACACGGCAACGGAAGAAAAATGAGCAAAAGAGATTGCATATAGAATGGGTGCCATTGAAGATATACAAGAGCTCCGACTCTTGATGCATTACCTGAGAGCATGGCGGTTATTGAGAGGACCTCATTGGAGCAGTTGTAGTCGGTGCTGGCGATCACCATCTTCGCCAGCTGGGGGTCCAGGGGGAACTCCGCCATCATGGAGCCAAGCCGCGTCAAGTCGCCGTTGTCGTCCAGAGCTCCTAGGTAGTTCAGCAGCTCTAGCGCCCTCATCAGTGTCTCGGGAGCTACTCGAGCATGGTGCAAGAAATTACATGCAAGGTTGGTTCTAACGTCAAGACAAAGAGGTCAGCCTATCGTAGGCACACAAAGTTACCAAGAATTTGGCAACAGCTACGAAAGCACTAATTCAACAAAAGCTACCTGGGTTTCTATTTGGAAGTTGAATGCCCCTTTTGATTCTTTAAAAAAAGAAAAAAGAAAACACACTTTTAAGTAAGTTTGCAAATTTGAAGAATTGATTCTGGGACTTTCTCTCACATGTTGCAGATGCTCCTTTGCAAAATCTATCAGGCCAATACCAACAGACTGGATATCTATTGACGTAGCATCCAACAAACTATATCAGTTGTCATGGTAATGAAATAATATTGCCTTGGACGAAGAAAATTCAATACCTTTGCAAATAAAGCATACACACAAACGCACGCACACACACACACACACACACACACACACACACACACAAACACACAAACACACACACACACACAGATACCTGGTGGGTCCATGAAATCAAAATGCACGAGATCGTCAATGCCAAGCTTCTTGAGCTGCAGCACCACCGTGCCAAGGTTGGAGCGCAGGATCTCCGGGTAAGTGTTGGCCTGCATCTCGCTGTCGTAGGCCTTCTCCGTGTAGAGGCGGAAGCACTTGCCCGGCCGGGTCCTACCGGCACGCCCCGCCCGCTGCTGGGCGCTGGCCTTGCTGATGGGGGAGACCAGCAGGGACTCCACACGGATGCGGGGGTTGTACACCTGGTGGAGGTCAAAGGTCACAAACAGTTAAAAGAATCATCATTGATGTCACCTTGCAAGTTTGATGTCAGATTGAGGAATTATTGTCTCATTTTGCAAAGCACATATTTCAGAGGGTATCCCTGAGCATCTATGATGGTGTGCTACAAGGCCATACTTTCATTGTGAAATTCATTCTGCAGCCATCTTCATCCAACTATCTATAGTGACTACTTGTCTAGAATAGTCATCTCTAATTTTTCCCCACTACAGGTTTTGATAAGCCACTTTGGCTATCAAAATTACAGTCAGTTGCACTGGTTGATGTGTTATGCACAGGCTTGGGTGCATCACTGGGATAAGTGTGCAAATGGTTACTCCACGATGTTGAAGAACAAAGGGTAAGCTGAGAGTGCTGCCAACAGTACCTAAATTACCATGGGGCACCCACTTTCACAGACATGAGAAAAACATCTTGTGTCATACAAATTGTTTACTGTGTTTCACATTGCATGATACCTGGCCACGGCACATCTTCTAACAGTTCAGACAAAAATCATCAGGCTCATTTGAAAATTTAAACAGCAATTCAAATTTTTCTAAACACAGCCATTTTTCTCTTTTTCTCCTTCACTTTGAGTAGAGAGATAAGATGTGTAATAAAGTATTCACCTTCTGCTTGGCAAATCCTGGGTCTATCACAAAGACGACACCATCAATGGTCAGCGAAGTCTCCGCAATGTTGGTGGAGACCACCACCTTGCGACCTATGGCCCCGTTGGCCTTGGTAGGCGGGGCAGGTTCGAAGATCCGCTGCTGCATCGCCGGGGGCAGGGTGGAGTAGAGTGGAATGGTCTTCAGGTCCCCAACCTCTGGACCCAGATTGTCAATCTCCCGCTTGATGCGCTTACACGCCTCTTCGATTTCCTGGATAATTCAATCACAGTTTTGGTAGAATGTGAATTTTAACAACATAACCACATCACAAATTTTTGTAGTCAATTATCGTATGAACCACCTGAGGGAATACTACAAACACCTTGCCAAAGTGGACAGGACTGAATGGGTATATCATTGTCAGGTCACCACTATGTACAAAACCTGTTATTTTTTAATCATGATATTTTGACATAGGTTTAATGAACCAGCAAAGCCTAAATTAATAGTCAATGATATTTGCTGGTGTATGAGAGAATTCATTCCCATGCAGACTTTCAAATGTCATCAAGATTCTAGAATTTGAGTTCTCACCTCTTGGCCCGTAAGGAAGAGGAGAATGTCGCCCTCTACCTCCTCACACATGTGAATCTGGACCACAGTGCGTATGGCTGCCTCTAGGTAGTCCCGCTCGGGCTCTGGCGTGTAGAAGATCTCCACGGGGTGAGTACGACCGGGGACTGTCATCAACGGAGCATCGTCAAAGTAATGCTACAAGAGAGGTAGAGAAGTTAGCAAACAATGGTATAAAACACTGACATAAAATAAAGTCAACCAGTCGCACCTGCACATGGAATGTTACAAAAATAGTGAAATCTGGTAAAAAACTGCTAGAGAACAAGAAGAACAACAAAATGGCCTCCATGAATACTTGGTCTGTAGTGATTTAATACATGAGGCTTTGTAACCAACATATGTCTTGAGAGCTTTCATCGCTTCATCATCATTTCGCTTTTGTTGTCATCATCCTAAATTTGCTATATACCTTCACACACAATGCAACCTTTGCCCTTATAAAACCATAATGTCAGAGACTCCAACCCAAGCGCCTTCTGATCTGGAGATTCTCCCGCCTGAAACCCCTAGCAAACGGGAGACTCCAAGTTGATGTGTGAGAAGCGCGAAGTTCCTAGGATTCTAGATGTTCTCTGGTGCTATCAAAGGCTTGTTTTTTCAACATACGATAGAAATAAGTAAGAAATCCTTTCCACCGGGAGACACAGAGCCAGGGCGGGAGAAATCAAATCTCAAACGGGAGAACGGGAGATTGTGCAAAAATGGGCTTTCGGCGGGAGATCTCCCGTCGAAAACGGGAGAGTTGGAGTCTCTGTAATGTCCAGACATAACTGACTATTTACCTCATATTCATTTATCTATAAAGCTGACTGAAAAGGTACAGAAATAGGGAGCCATGGGCATCTGTACACAGACCAAATATGCAAACTGAGGTTGGGCATCACATCGCCTAGCCTAACTACGCCAATGATCATTACAAGCAGTCGGTGTCTAGGTCAGCCTATATACCAACTTTAGTTACATGAATGGCTGGGGCCAGCTTTGAATGAAACATCAATTTCTTTGTCACACTTACTTGAAACTTGCCAGCGTCCAGCGTAGCACTCATGATGACCAGCTTGAGGTCTGAACGCTGCTTCTCTACCTCCTTCAGTAGACCCATCAGGATGTCTGTGGCCAGTGTGCGCTCGTGAGCTTCGTCGAGGAGGATGACACCGTAGCGTTCTAGGAGGGGGTCGGTCATACCCTCACGGAGCAGCATACCATCTGTCATGTACCTTTAAAGAGAACGGTGATTTGACATGGTAAAGGGAGGAGGGAAAATTTTTTTTTTTGCACTTCTGCTGCGTGGTATATTAATGCCACTATTCAAAAAACAGGTCCATACTCCTCAGTTTGATATAAAGGTATATGCACTTATTCTACAATAAAGAGAACATGGTGTGTAATATACATCTTTGGAGTGTGTTAATTTTCCTGATACATAGACATATTGCACAGGCCATTGTACATTTCATGTATGTATTTTGTTACAGAAACATGCTTTTCTGTATTGCATACAGGTCCAAGAAGTGTTTCTTGAGATTTATATCAATGTGAGACCTTACAGAATAACCAAAAACATTCAAGTTCTCCACCACTCCTCAATACCACAGGCCCATCCCACACATACAGACACTACGGAAAAACATTCATATCTGTATGTCTGTACACAGTTTATAATACAAAATGCACCATAAACTTCTGGGTGGTGGTTTTGTCAACTCAAATAGAGCTGACATCACACACAAGATGAAGGAATCAAGGGAGCGAGACTGAATGGGT
Source organism: Diadema antillarum (assembly GCF_040938485.1). Lineage (NCBI taxonomy): Eukaryota > Metazoa > Echinodermata > Echinoidea > Diadematoida > Diadematidae > Diadema > Diadema antillarum. Next base: position 25,858 of record NW_027271300.1, read on the forward strand.
TTCACCTCATCCCAATGGTGAGTTCATTTCGTTTGTTCCCATTACTTGAGTAGAGTACTGTAAAAGTGGATATTTCCGCGCGACTAAATTTTTGCGCTTGGCCGGGTGAGAAGAGTTTCGCGTGTTTTTAATTCCGCGGAATCAAGAAACCAAGTACAGGAACATATGGCAAGCAAAAATATTCGCGTGCTCTTATTTTCGTGCTAGTTTCTGGTTGCACAAAATGTGCGAAAATTTCAACACTGAAAATTTCCACTTTTACAGTAATACATGTACATGAAGGATGCTGAAAGACATTTTCCAGGATTGCAGCAAACATTTTGCATCGTGCACTCTAGTTACTGTTGAACTAATTATAACAAGTTTCATTATTCATATACGTTTGTCATAACTATACATTACCTCATAAGTGCAAATTGCCCTTAAAACATCAAAAATACATGAATCAAGTCATGGAACACAAGTCAATTTCCACACATATGCAGCATGACTTCTGCTGCTGTCTCAAGCACAAAACAAAAACAAATGGAACCTGAAAACATAATGCCTCTGGCGATGGACGCCTGAAAAAAGGGAAAAAGAATCTTCACAACTGAGTGCACAACTCACTTCATGATGGTTTTCTGTGACGTGCAGTCCTCAAATCGGATACTGTAGCCAACCTCTTGGCCAAGAACAACATCCATCTCGTCGGCGACACGCTGGGCGACACTCATGGCTGCCACCCTCCTTGGTTGGGTGCAAGCCACACCCTTTCCGCTCTGCAGGGGGAACTTCTGTCTCACAAACTCTATGCACCACTGGGGAATCTGTCCACAAGCAAGTTAAACAACAGAGGAAAGAATGCATGCAAATAATCTATGAATTCATGTCTAATGCAGGTAGTAATTTTTCAACTTGGATTTGATTACCTGGTAGCAATTTTAACTGATATTATTTTGAATGGTATCCTGTACAATTCTATGGAAGGAAAGTGCAACACAGAAACAGTGGTACAAAAAATGCATACCAAATTGCGATGCGATACTAGGAAAATTATTCCCTGTAATGGATTGAATTGAAGACTCAGATGGATTTTAACCTTGTACTTTCATCCTGTCACTCATAAGCACATGCAAAGGCATAAAGTTGAACAAGGTAGGAGTACAGACATTTTTGAACAATTCACAGCAACAACAACAAAAAGTTGTGATTTCAGTCAACTAGTCTAAAATGAGAACTTGATTCCACAATATAAACTTCCTTTAATTCATAAACAATGTTATATCCCAATAGTTCTATTCCACATTGTCAAAAAGAGTGTTTTCATGTGTACTGTTGCTATAATGGAACACTTGTAAAGATACAATGTATTACCCTGGTACTTCCACAAACACATCACATGTCATACTTTGATTTTCAATTCAGGGAAAGCAAATATAAAATCAACAGACCTTAATTATCTGTGCCCTCATGAATAGGGAATCGCACACACAATGTGTAGTGCAACATGAAAATGAGGAAATCTGTCAAAGCTTTTGAGCTGTTCGCACTGTTGTTTTGAAGACTACAAACATTCAACGGAACTTTAAGTCATGCCAACTCACTTGTGTTGTTTTACCAGACCCTGTTTCTCCAACAAGCACAATAATCTTGTTCTTATCCATAACCTGCATAAACTTCTCCTTGTACTCCCACACCGGAAGGTTTCTCCTCTTTGCCAGAATCTGGTGGTATCTGGCAGAGTAGGGGGTGAGAGTGAGGGGGTTGATGGTCACTGGAGTTGTAGGTGGAGGGACAGAGAGGGGAGCACTTGTCACCCCTGCAGACTCCCATCGCGTCCGTTCCCTGTCCCTGTCCCGTTCCCGCCGGCCATCTCCTCTGTCCTTGTCATCCTCTCGGTCTCTTGTTCGCTCTCTGTCTCTACATGAACCACACAATTTCATGAAATGTTCATAAAATATGAAACGTAATGACTTAGGCCTACAAACAAATAGTTCATGTTTGTGACGGGTCTTAATGTATAAATCTTGCCTGAAGCCACTCAGTTACATATTACAACTTTAGGGTGGTTTAACTTAGAAATCATGATCCAGCAAGTCATAGTTCAGAATAGTACATGTATAATACATGAGTTGAGACAAAGACAGAAAGACATGCTCTTTTACTGCAATGTGGAAAGTCACTAAAGATCCTTTGGGAATTTCTTTCTTTCACTTTTTAGCACTCGTCACTCTGATGGAGAATCATCATGGTATATTACAAATAAGCAAATTTGATGATGCTTTACTGGAGTTAAGACAAAAAAGATGAGAAAAAGGAAAGGAGCACAGACAAAAAAGATGAAAAAAGGAAAGATAACCAGGAGGAAACAAAGAAGAGAGTGATAGGTAGAAAATGCGACTGAAGAGGAAACTGAGAAAAGTAAGACAAGAGGAAACTCACAAAGATAAGATTTATGTGAATTTATTTAGGAAAGATAGGGTAAGCTAGGAATACCTAAAGGGTGTGTACAGTTCTGGTTGAGGTGAGGATTTAGCTTTTAACATTTTGCGAGATATTCAGAAACCACTCTATGAGATGTCATAGAGCATGCAATTCTAAGGGGTATCAAAAGTTTATTGGATGAAAATCGGTTTTGAAGTGGCCCGATATATCCAAAAACAAGGTGAAACAAAGAGATCCTAATAAAGTTGTGGCCTGTAGTCTTTAATTATTATCACTTTTTGGGGGGGATACCTCAGCCATTTGAAAACCAATTTTCATCAAATAAACATTGAATCCTTCTTAAAATTACATGCTCTTTCCTATTTCATAAGAGGTTTAAATCATATCATTTGACAAGGACACGACACGGTGGTCAAATGGTGGTGTGAAAGTTCACCAAGTATAGCACCGTAAATTATGTAAATCCCAACTATTAACGCATCACTGTCACTGTACACAAGTAAACAAGTATTAGTGTTGTGACGGCATCTTGTCCGACTATCATCACATGTAAAGTAAATCCATGACCATGGCATGTGTCTCTATCGACTATGTTAATTGTTAGACTAAATGTTATGTGCTATGTCACTATTATGTGTTGGTTGTTGAATGAAGTCATTGACATTAACTCATTTAAATAAGTTGGACAGGGAACAGGTTAATGATCAGCAGCATTTCTACAACCACCAGCTACAACACTAGTCATTGACTATTGGTGTTTGATATAGATTTTACTGTCTATAATAGTGTTATTTGTGACAGGTCTTTAGCACTGCACTACATGAGCTGCACTGGAACACGGCGTATTTGTGCGGTCATGGTACTGGTACACATGTACATGTGATGTAGGTTGCCTACTACTGGCTGCTAGACTCTCTCTATGGGATTTATGTAGGACGTACAAAATATGTACATGCAGCATCACATGGACGATTTTATGCTGACTTTATTTCAGATTCTGCTAGAATCTCTATTTTTGTAACTTATTTGCATTGACTCACCTGTATTCTCCATCGCCTCCCTTCCTCCGACTGTAAGAATCATCTATGTCTAGACGTCGTTTGGACATAATTTCGCTCAATTGGAAGGAATTTCCGAGGTGAAATTGCTTGCAGAGAATATTGATACCGCGCGCTACACACAGTACACAGGCAAAGGCAATACTCTTAGTATTGTACACAAAACGTACACCGTACCGGTACTCGGTAACATGTGATTCTCGTACATGTACTACACTTATCAGCTACAGAGTAGCTAAGTGGGTGATGCGTGCGGTGATCCTACCTGCTTAGTATGCTGGGCTAGCTAAAAACGCGCGACTGCCGTACGTACGCGTACGCACGTTTCAATAACCCGGCCGCGTGTTTTTTTTAGACGGCGCAGATTGGGGACCCTAAAAATCTATTGGGGACCCTATCCCTAAACCTAACCGGGGTAAACCCTAATCCTAATCCTAACCCTAACCATCAAACCCTAACCCTAACCCTAACCCTAACCCTAACCCTAACCCTAACCCTAACCCAACGTTTTTCAAATAGGTTTAACACGCGCCATGCCCCAATCTGTGCCGTCTTAAAAAAAACGCAACCTGGCCATCTCATCATCCAGAGAGACATCTAGGCAGCTATTCCGCTACGATCTTAAAAAATTGACAAAGCGCGGCATTATCGTGTGTTGGTCGCTTCAAATCTCCGCTCTCAAATCTTCGCCATCGTAGGCCTACATTGTTGTTGTTGGTTTTTTTTTTAGATTTTACCTTATTTTGAGGGTGCAGAATCAGAATCTGGATGATGCTTGCATCTTTGAGGGTTTGAGATATTCAAGATGGCCGCCGAGAATTTGAAATTCCTATATTTCCTTATAAATTTTTGGTGAAAATGGGAAACAAACATAAAAATTTCATATTTTTGTTGAGGGTGCTGAATCTGAATCTGGATAATCCAACTTTTGCATGCAGGAGCTTGAGGAATTTGAGTTAGGCCTACTAAGTATTGCTGCCAATAATTCAAGTCATAGGCCCTAGGCCCTATTAGTCCTAAAATGGTGAAAAATTGGTTACAGCTCGTTATTCCGAAGGTTCGTCATTCTGTAGGTTCTTTGGTCCGAAGATTCGTTATTCCGAAGGAATGAGGGCTTTGGGAGATATTGAAAACAGGAGCCAAATCTGTCTTCTGAAGTTTCTCCTAATTGTAAGTATCAAACAAAATTGGAAGGAAATCGACGGTTTTTATCCTATTTCAATGGTGTTGAATCCGAATCTGATTGATGTAACACTTGCATCCTTGAGAGTTTTGAGATATTTAAGATGACTGTAAAATCTTCGATATATCAAAATTCTTAAGGATGCAAGAGGTGCATCAAAAAATTTGGATTCAACACCTTGATCGAAATAGTGTAGGGCCTGAGCCTATCATTTTGTTTTGAGTTTATTCACCATTTCCAAGGAAAAGCCTACATTTCAATTTCAATTTCTGGTTGCCATCTTGAATATCTCAAAATCCGCAGGGATGCAAAAGAGTTAATTGCAAGGTTAGAAATAGGCTCAAAATCTTACTCTGTATAACACTTCCGCGTTCCATTATCAGTCGAAACACATGAACAAAACTAATACCGATAGGAAATTCCGCTTCTCTTCTGATTTGGTGGGTCCTTCACAGCCAGTTCAAGGGGGCTGCCTTTTCGGTATATTGTATATATGTACAGTCAAACCTGTCTATAGCGGCCACCCAAGGGATACGTAAAAAGTGGCCGTTATAGACAGGTGGCCGCTATAGACAGGTAATCCAACTTTGTGTGCATTGCTTACATGCATGTATCATCATTGTATACATCTATAAATACTTACATACAATGTACATATCATATTGTGTGTACGTATGCACACGTGTGTATCATGCATAACACAATGCCGGTGTTTATGAAATTGGTGCACAGTACATGTAGCATGTGCATAATCGTGAAGAAAGCTTAACACTAGTGCATTACTGTGACTGAATGAGTGATGAATGCAGCTTTGGCAATCACTGAACGTTGCCCGGGAATGACTGGCACGGCTTAAAAGCAGAAAAACACGCTGAATTATCGGCTCGGCTACGGCTCCATCGGGTTTTGGCCGCTATAGACAGGTTAAAATCTACCGCGGGAAACAAAATTTGTGGCCGCTGGCCGCGTTAGAGAGGTGGCCGCTATACACAGGGTCTTTAACATGGCTTTTCTCTCGGGGGATTTTTCAATGGCCGCTATAGACAGGTGGCCGCTATAGAGAGGTGGCCGCTAAGGCAGGTTTGACTGTATATATATATATATATATATATATATATATATATATATATCGAGAGAGAGAGAGAGAGAGAGAGAGAGAGAGAGAGAGAGAGAGAGAGGGGGAGGGAGAGAGAGAGGGAGAGAGAGAGGGAGAGAAGTATTGGAACAAGTTCACGCGGTTGACTGCAGGTTCATCCGTATTTATTGCAACTCGGAGTTTCATGCAACCTCCATGAGGCGCAATCATCTCCGAGTTGCAATAATAAGGATGAACCTGCAGTCAACCGCGTGAACTTGTTCCAATACTTCTGTCATAGCTCTTCCTTTGAGGATATCGAGCCCTCTTCATAGAAGGTTATATGCATATACATATATATATATATATATATATATATATATATATATATATATATATATATATATAACTCTCTGCCCCAAAAAAGGAACGTGCGCATAAAGAGTTGAAAGATTGGTCCGTCGGGTATTCGAGCTTGGGTCTGTCTGAATCGCTATGACGTCTCCGTGGCCGAGCGGTAAAGGCGTTGGCGTTCCATGCCAAAGACACGGGTTCGATCCCCGGCGGAGACCAATTTTTCAACTCTTGCGCTTTTCCAAAAAGGAGGAACAGTAAGAGGAATAATGATGTCAAAGCTACGCACCGATTTCTCCTTCCTTTCTCATATCTTACATAATGTATATATATATATATATATATATATATATATATATATATATATATATATATAATGATGCCTACAATAAATTTCTTGACAATACGCAGCTAGACAATGTCATATACTGATCATAATGGCGGGAGATGCAATTTTTGTTGATTTTAATTCATTTTGGGCTCGGGGCCCCCACTCTTTACAAGATAGGAATACTTAAAGGGTGTAACTATTGTACCCCTCCCCCCCCCCTTTTTTTTTTCTTTTTACTCCGGAAGTGGAACTAGAAAAACAAAAATAGAATGCAACGATGCAACGATGAGATCTTGAAGTGGGAGCGCGGGCAAGTTTTTTTTTTTTTTTTAATCTTGTTTTACTTTATTTTACTTTATTTTATTTTATTTTATTTCATTTTATTTGTTTTTTTTTTGTTTTATTATGTTTTGTTTTGCTTTGATTTTTGTTTGTTTGTTTGTTTGTTTTTTGTTTTGGCTTGTTAGCTGATTAAACCCGGGGAACCAGAAATAGAAAAAAAGCGACATCGAACTCTATCAGCATATTCAATAGGCGCAATAATTCTGTGGAATTCTTTTGTGCATTCATAGAAAACTGCATGGCAGCGGTGCTTTGCTTATGCAGACCAGGGAGGTGAGCTCCCTGTGCAGACGGACAAATCCAAAGGACTCGGGGTTCGACTCCCGAGTCTATAGGCCTATAGCTGAGCAATGTTGTGTGCAGTACTGGTTGTGTGTATCATACCGTGCTCTCTATGGTAATAGGCAAAATATTCTGTCCTTCGGTCTGGTAAAATGGGGGCACCGTATGGTTTGTACATGTATGTATTGTGTGAGAGAGACACAACTCATGAGAACGGGAAAGATCGCGCTTCATCGCAAAGAGCAGGCAGGGTGCATAACCCGATGGCCTCGCCTCACATCAAACTGCATGGACCCACTCGATAAAACATGCATAAAGTATATCATCTGAACATGGGCTATTCAGCCATATTATTCTCAGATGGGAAAAAAAATGAAACAAAACGAACAAACAGCGCTATTTTGATATGGCAAGTAGGACTACTATAAGAGCCTTATTGCATAATAATGGATCACATTTGATATTTGTTATTTTTCTCTCGAAATGAAGAGGTACTGATGTTGATAAATAAAGGGTTTTAGTTGCCAATCCGTAGGCCTTAGGATAACCTATGTGCATCCATTGGGCAATATTTAACATCATCACTCTGTCATTAAACAGTATAGGCTCAACATTCGACATCCACAATGGGTGTCATGCGTGGCTGTGGCAAAAAAAAACAAACAAACACCAAAAACAAAACAAAACCGTCAAACAAACTACTATGCGTGAAACTAATACTTCTTTCTTTCCTGTATAACATGTCTAAGCTATTTTAAAATAACATCCAGTGTTCTGTTAGTTATATTTCAGCTCTCTATGATAGGATATAATGAAAACTTGAAGGACAAGTCTGCATCCAAATAGGGCCTATTATGAGTGAATACACATCAGTGCTGAAAGGAATCAAAGAAAAATCAGACAATCGGTTAAAAACTTTTTAAAGGCTCCCTTTGAATTAATAAAGTTCCAGTGCCGTCATCCGCAGGATGAGAAGACTACTCTATTACTGATTTCACATTATGAAGAACGCTATGACTACAGAGAGAATTCCACAAAACTTCATTTTCATGAAAAATAAGGCCTGTGCACATTTCCTCGATTTTTACTTACATTATCTAATGGGTATCATTCTCCCTAACAGAAAGAAGCAACCAAGTGCTCTGTTGATTAGCTATATAGAAAAGAAGAAAATGACTTGATTTTTAAGTATATATATATATATATATATATATATATATATATACTATTACGGTCCTTGGTATGTGACATCAGAAACTGTAGTAGTCTTCCCATCTAGCAATGACTGCCCAATTTCTTCTTCTTCAAGAAATCACAACATTTTGAATTTGAAGGATTGTTTGATTTTCTTCAAACTTTGGATGCGCTCCGCTAAATGTGGAAATGTGCTAATAGTAATCCAGTGATGATCAGGTGTGGATGGTGGTCCCATGCAGCTCCATGCTCAATCCACACATAGTGAGTGGCTTTGCACTTTGAACATTGGAAAGTCCGTGGTCCCTTTTTTTCGACGTATTTCTGGCGTTTTTGTTGTTTGCGGGTCAACGGTCAGAGAAATTTTCGGGACCCTGTTTAACAAGCTCTACTTTTGAAGGTCCCACGCGACATTTATGATTCCATTGCAGGTCCCTATTTATTCGTAAACCTGGATCAATTTTGTAATTATGCATACAAATAATGTACATTGTATGTGTCCCACAAGGGTTTGTGTCACATGTAATGTGAATGATTTGTGAAATAAATTGAAAATTGAAATTGGAAGCAACTTTGACGTCCCGATTTGATACAGTGGAGCAAAACTGTACGAGAGACATTATAACGTCGAGACATTATATAACGTCAACACACATGACCAGCTGTATGCGCTTCGACTCGTAAGTCGTATGTACAATTTAACAACACGTCAGTCGTGTTGAAACACTCGTGTTGGTACGACGTGATGCGATGGCAGCGTTCGGGGCTGGGGGAAAAAGGCGAAAGCCTGATCAAAATTCCCAGGTTCGGAGCCACCAAGACTGGCAGCAATTATGCGGAGAGGTTTGTATCTGATTATCCTATATTTCTTTCATGCCACTTAGCAAGTGACTAACTCAGATCATCCTTACACTATTATGTCCGTGCAGGAGTGGGTTTCACAGGCACAGCACAGTTGGGTTTTACGCCTTGATCCCATGTGCTGGTTTCTGCGTTTGTGTTTACTTTTCGAACGACGACGTGGTTTCTACAGTGATACAGTGCTGCAGTAAAATTATTCTACTTTTTACGTGTCGTACTGTACGTGTATTACCGGTACAACAAGGCTTTAGCCTTTATACGAGTTTACCGGCGCAGTTTCGCTATTTCGTATGCAATGCCATAGCAGGATAGACTCGGGTCGCGTACGGGACGATATACTGAGTAGTCTATGTAGAAAACTAGAAAAAGAGGGCAAGAGTGGAAGAGAGATTGGAGAGTACGAAACTGCTGCATTCAAAAATAGCGCCGACAGGCAAAAGAAAAAAAAGATCCATCCGTCCGGAGGAGTCTTATTTTTTTGAAACTATGGCTCTCCTTGCCGACCTAATAGTAGACAGAACTGAGAAGGAATTGAGTCTCATACAAGTCATTAGTATGTTGACTACTGCCTCATAGTCATAGTCGTAGTACTACTGGATTGGACTTGAAGCTCATGGATTGTAAATGTAGTGCCTCTATGCCTATTAAATATAGTAAAGGTCTATGCCATGGTGAATTGGGGTGAGGGTACCTCACCCTTGATTGTATCTAGATTCTAATTAACAGCCCTAGCTAGATGACAAATTTAAACTTGTTAAAAAAAAAATCAGCATTTCAAGAATGCCTCAATTGCATAGGTGCATCAACAAAAACTCACAGAAAGCTTACTATACACATTTTGTACAGTAATGCACAAATCATTCCCCTGAAAAATGTATGCTTTTTCTTCTTTCATTCATTTTTTCTTGTATATCTTCGTATCTCTTCTTCTGTACAACCATGTGAAGAACCCCCTTTTGGTGTAAATTCAAACAAGTTGATGCAGAGATGCCAAGTTCAAAAAACTTTTATGAGTGAGATTTTTATGACTCGGCGCTCGCGCGCATGCGCACGCGAATGAGGAGGGTGTCGCCCCTCCCATGGTAGGGAGCTTTTTTTAATTATTAGCTCTTAATGATGCGATCTGGTGCATACTTAAGTGACTATTTTTTACTAATTTTGAAAGACAAAAGGGAAATATACCTTCAATTGCAACTATCACTTGAATCCTTTGAGCTATGCTCCTTATTTTTGGCACAAATTGCAGACTTCACCCGATGCGTGAGAAAAATGGGTGCCCTGCGTGAGATCGTGAAACAGGCCCTAAATGCTTGAGTCTCACGCAGAATGCGTGAGACTTGGTAGCTCTGTTGATGAGCTCTATATGACAGATGGTGTTTTCTTTGCCACATTGATGAATACAAGGTTATTATCAAGTGTAACTATTCGACAGTTTGTTGGTTTTTTGGTTTTTTTTCACCTCCAGGCTTTGAGCAGACATACATGTACCGATGTACACAACTACATTGTTACAAAATGCACTTCATGTTTACAGCTCTTCTCATCAAATTCAATTTACTATTCTCTGTTTGTTGACTTAGACTATCATTTTCTTTGCTTTTTTGATATGTTTATTTCCATCTCCTTTCTTTCTCTTTCATCCTCCTTGTTGTTCCCCTCCCCCATCCTTTTATTTGCCCGAAATCTCGACGTTTTCAATCTCACAAATGATTTATTTTTCCTGACCCAGTTCAACATTTGCAAACGCAAGGTGCAGGCCAAGTCAGAAGCCCTCCTCGTACTTGCCAAGGAGCTTGATAACGTGAGGCAGGAGAAGGATGCCTACAAGTTGATGGCAGAACAGCTCAGAGAGAAATTCCACGCCCAGCGCCGGAAGTATGAGGAGCGCGAAAGGGTGAGTGCTTGATTTAGCAGGCACTTCTAGCTAATGCAATATCAGTGGCATTCAAATAGGAAGAATGACAAAGCAATTTGGAGATGGAAACAGATGTGTCAATGTAATATTGTGTGTGGATGAATTTGCCAGATTTGAAAACAAAGATTACAGATCTAGATATATTTAACACCCCCCCCCCCCCCCTTTCTCTTTTCCCAATCTTCCACCCCTTTTTATTTTGAGTAAATCCTTGAGAATAATTTTTAGTCATTCTTTCAGGAAAGGGCTGTCATCTCATCAAACATCATTATGTACAGCTGTATATGTTTATTGTGACAGCTCCGGCAATGTGGAATATGTCACGAAAGTGAAAATGCAAGAATTTGCTGTATTGTTTCTTTAAATGACTTATTGATTTATAGATTTTTTTTCAACACTTGATCTCCACAGAAAATGTCATTTAACCGAAATCTGTGTTATTGTATTTTCGTTTGCACATTGTATTCCTGAAAAAAAAAAAATGCAGAAATAAATTGAAATTGAAATGGATGTGACCAGTTGTAGGCATTGTATAGGTAAAACATGAAATATTCCTATAACCATACCTTTTTTGAGAGCACTGCTCATATTTGTTTTATTCTTGGAGGGAGCTATGATGTTTGTTCAAGTGAAAATACAAACATTTTTGTTCTCATCACCTGACAATATTTAGATATGCACTGATGGTCATTCCTCCTTGATAACTTGTCTCATGAAAAATATGATTTTCTTAGATACATGCTCAAATTGGCAGTTTACCAGTCACCTCAACCAGATTGTTTCAATTTCTGGTTCTATTGTGCAATGGAATGTTAATACTGTAAAGGTAGAGCATGACGCATACATGTTGTAATTCAAAAGCCACATCACCAATGAGCATACAGTTCATTTCAGGATTATAGATACACTATCTCAGACTAGATGGCCATACTTGTTAAAGCTGATTTCCTCACTAAAATGTGCAGCTGCCATAGCCCCTTCACCGCTGGGAGAATAACCTGGAAAGAAACCATGTGTTTTGTGTCATTGCTCTTTCCACAGGCGCTTGGTCTTTCCCTACATGACGGAGATCCAGTAGCAGAGAGGAGAAACCATGTAAGTCTGGTTTTCATCGGGTTCCGTGCTAGTAATCAGTCATTATCTGGGCATATTGTGACACAATTTCTGTGAAATATTGTTGCATCACCATGTTGTGTAAAGGCTTAATGATGATGATGATGATGATGATGATGATGATGATGATGATGATGATGATGATGATGATGACAACCAGTACAAATAAGCAGAGAAATTCAGGGGTCATATATGTAGTCTCAGTTAGCTCTTATTCGCTATCCCGTGATTGAGACCAGAGTACCATCACCTCCTGAATGATATCTCCCTTGTGGTATAATGTTTTTGGTGCCCGATTATTTCTGTCCCCTGAAGCTCTGCATTTGCACCTTTGCACCACATGCAGTAAAACTAATTTGTCAAAAGTTGAGCACGTCCCCTCTTTCTGTGTACATGGCAGTAGTTGGATAATTGTGTAATCCAAAGTTAGTAATATGAATAAGTCTCAGTGAGAAATTATGCCAACATAGCTCAAGAAAAGTAAAAAAGAATGAATCTAGTAAAAGTAAGATTGAACATATGCCATTGGACAGGTATGAAAGATTCAATAGATGAACTATAAAAAAAAAAAAAAAACGTATCACTGTCTATGAGTCTATCATAGATTTCAATAAGTCACTTTGAATCAGGTTTCTTTGATATATGCATCTGTGTACATGACCATGTAACAGTGAGCACAGTTGTATATGCATTCTGTTTTGCTAATTCTTTCATTTCATTTGCTTGTGGAAACTAACAGGAGGGTTCTATTTTTATGTGCACTATATCATTGCTAACTTCATACTTACCCTACTGCTGTATGCCACACATCTAGTTGATCTACTGGTTAAGTGCAATTATGTTTGCATATTTTCAGTGCATATTTGCACACATACTCTCATAGCCATAGACTGATCTTTGCAGCCACAAAATAAATTGTTCTACACTGCATAGTCTATGCTGTAAGCTCATTCTAAGATCGCATATATTGGGGTTCAGACACATGAACTACTGACAGTGAAATACATTGTGATTTATAAGCTAATGGAGAGCATCTTCATTCTAACCTTTTTAGTTGTTGTTGTTGCTTATGTGTTTTAGCAGTCCTGAGTATTTAGAGTTCAGGGAACATGATTTCCATGTCTTTTCACAGTAGGCTTATTTGAAGGATCTTTTACCTCTAAAAGACAGTTACTATATCTTTTTGGAATTTTTGTTTCACATTGTATGCTTTAACCCCATAGTAGCAGAACAAAGTGCTAGTAAATTATAATTTGCATTAAACATACAAACACACACACACTCACACACAACTGTAGACAGACACATTCACTCATGCTTATACAAAACAGTTGCAAGTTGAACAAGGAAGTTGACATGAATGATTACAGTTTTGACATTTAGTTGAAATTTCACAAAAACAGGGTTATGTCTTGAAATCTTTCACAGGAATTACCACAAAGCAAAACCAAGCCCTTGTTTGGTTTCAGAATTATAGTCACCTTGAATACCAGGTATGACTCGAGGCATAAAGTTCACAAAATAGCAAGTTTTTGCCACAGGCTTTGGAAGTGAACTGCAGACAATGAACCAAGATTTCACGCAGGGGGTTTTGTTTCTTGTTTATAAACCCGTTGAAGACGAGTCCCAAGAATACTCGGGCAGGTGGCTGTGGGAAATATGTGTTATAGCAAAACTAGTCTGTCCTCAATGGGTTGATAAGTAAAGGGACCAATGCTTGTCATCCCATGACATTTGCACGTGCCTGTCTGTCTTTGTTAAATGCAAGTGATCACCAGTCACAGGTGACAACTGATATGTTGATGCCTGAGAAGACTGTTTTGTTCTCACTCACTGACCCTGGAGGAAAGGCATTCAAGCAGAACCCAAACCAAAACCAAAAGCCCACCTAGAACACTCAACAGAACAAAAACTGCACAATGTGCAGTGACCATGACTACAACGGTAGAAACCAAATTTTCTAGCTCCTTCTGATGCTTAGTGAAGCATTAAAAAACAAAGAAGAATCAAAATCTAAACCAGAAAGGAAAAAGGCTAGTCACATTCACCTGCTATCCTAATCTGCTCCTGATCTATTTGTAGAGTTTGGAATACTTCTTGTTTCTTGTCTGGATGCTTACTCGTGTAGACTCTGTACTGTAGAGCTGCTAGTAAAAAGTTGGCCTGAATTGACTTAATTTGATGAGAACCAGTGTCAATGAGCTAGTAACATGGTATGATTTGGTGTTAACTCAGTGAAGTCATCGTATGAAGTAAGCTGTCAAGTAAATAGCTGAACACAAACAACAGGCAGAAAGTGTAAGTTACAATCAACGGACCACATATCCGCAGTTGATGAAAACTGACCGTTCAATAGATGAATTTCACCATTGTCTTAGCGACAGGTTTTACTTTACACTATTTAATAAAGTTTGCTTAATAAAATGTCAGCTTTATCAGTGGGGACGATACCATTTTTGCTACAATGTCGGCAATTTTTACTTTACACTATTTAATAAAGTTTGCTTAATAAAATGTCAGCTTTATCAGTGGGGACGATACCATTTTTGCTACAATGTCGGCAATTTTCTTGACCATTACGAGTCAAATGCAACATTGCATTTGATCAGAGATGCATTTGATATTTGAATTTAAATTCAGTCACTGTTCAACAACAGAATTGCATCTAAATGCAAAGTTGAGTGTGATTTGGGGGACTTGTGTTTGATTTTCTGAATTGCCATAAGATTCTTTTAAACACAAAATTTCTAGCAATGGGGCCCAGATTTTTTAAATGTTAATAATAATGTTTTATTGCCTATTTGTGCAATAGAACCATGAAAGTTAATATCATTTTTATCATTATCATCATCATCATCAGTAGTAGTAACACTTGTAGAAGTAGAAGTAGATCTCTAAAGTTCAGAATAACAACAGCAACAAAATCATCATAATGATAATAATAATAAAAGTAAATCTGAACTTCTTGGAATATCAAATGTCATAAGATGCCACGATTTACGTGGTGAGAGACAGCCAAGTTGATCAAAAGAGCTTAAGTTTGCATTGGTGCACACAGCTAGGTTGTGCACAGTCCGGTGCTCACACTCTGCTGCCAGGACAATGAATCATTGTACTATTGCATTGTACTATACAGCAGTCTCATGCTGTGCTCTCTGTACTGGTTTGAACCAAAAATAATTATATATTTTGAAAGGAAAAACAAGCTTAGTCCGTCGATACTAGTTCTCATGATGTCATTAAACCCTGCATGGCTGCTTTGATGATTTGATTTCATCATTTATCCCTGTTCAATATCTTTTCTCCTAGTGCTGCTTTCAAAAGGATATGCTATATCTGTGTGCATCTAAATGTGTTTGTGTGTGTATGTATGTGTGTGTGCTTAATTTTGGAACCAATTGCCAGATGAATATTTCAGTATACCAACAAGATACAGGGTGTGACCATCAGGGAATTTTGAAATTGTTGATGTGATTCAGTTATTAAACATTTCATGGCATGGGAGGGAAGATCGGATTAAATGATGTGTCAGATGGGTTAATATCTTCAGGGTTACATAACAATATTGCATGTGTACCTCTTTATACGTTCACCACTGTAGGAAATGTTACCCATAGGATATCATATAATAACAATGATAATGATCAGAAGATATTTAATGTTGCGAATATCTGGTTTCATCATTTTTGTGTGTGTGTGTGTGTGTGCAGAGTCTCATCCAGATCCTGTGTCACTCTCGAGAGAAGACCAGGCTGGCGGAGCTGGAGGTATCGGAGCTGAGGCAGAAGTTGTCTGAGGCTGAGGGAGACATTAAGGTCTGAGGAAACCCTGCCATATAATATCGTCAGCTGAGAACCAGAAGGGCGCTATCACATTTTAACATTTTCAGCATTTATAAGTGAAAACGAAACAATCAATTTTCATGAAACATAAAATTTACTTATCAAAAATGGGAAGATTTATAAGCATTGTTTCCTAATTGTTCCAAATGTCTGGTTGAAAATAGTGCCCATGTTGTCTTGATTTGTAACATTTTACTGCAAATAAAAATAATTAAAACTTGACACCATTAGGTAGAGGAGAACAAACTCTACAACGTGATACCAATAACTCAACCCCCCAAAAAAACAAAACAAAAAAAAAAATTGAGGTGACGCTCTTCTGGTTCTCAGCTGACGAGATGTTCTTGCTGTGATTGGGTGAAGTTTTTTGTTAGGTGGAAGAGCCAAGGAGATTCTCGCTCCATGATCAATAGAGAATACTGTAAAAGTGGACATTTTCACGTGACTAATTTTTTCGTGCTCAGGCGGGCACAAAGAGTTTTGTGTGTTTTTAATTCCGCGGAATCAAGACATCAACTACTGGAATATGTGACAAGCAAAAATATTGGCCGGCTTTTATTTTCGCTCTAGTTTCTGGTTGCGCGAAATGTGCGAAAATTTCATCACATGAACATTTTCGCTTTTACAGAATGTATTATTTTAGCAGATTAAAGGGAATGGCTAGTAACTGATCAGTGGGAATGCTGGGGGATGATTGTTCCAATTCTGGTGGGATTCATTTAAGAGTACATCATATATCTATCGTTGTGCGAAAATTATTTGCTTCAGAATGGTCTCATATTCAAATAATGTGCAGATTAATGCCCCGTCACTGACCAGGCACGCTAACCTGGAGACATTAAACTGCACATTACTTGAATATGAGACCATTCTGAAGCAAATAATTTTCACACAACAATAGATATATAATGTACTCTTAAATGAATCCCACAAGGATTGGAACAATCATCCCCCAGCATTCCCACTGATTCACACTGATCAGTTACTAGTCATCCCCTTTAAAAGTGTGAGAATTGTACCATCACCCTCCATACTTCTTTCCTTGTGGTCTTCGTGGCCAGGGCATTGACCTTTTAAAAAAGTAAATAAATTTGATGGTATAGTGCATGTTGTATGTAAGTAATAAGTTTTGGTGAGAGAAGAATCATCAATTATATGGTATTTTAAGAATCATATCAGATTGGCAAGGAGTAATACTGTCAAACCTGTGTGTAGCGTCTACTAAAGGGAGTAAGATGGCCTTTGTAGACAGGGGACTACTTAAGAGAGGCTGGCAGCCAGTTTGATTTTATTCGGTATATACATTACCTGTGGTAACAGATATGCCAAATGCTCTTGTTTACCACAGACAAAGATATGTAAAAGGTCTGTTCGTCACCAATCGCCATAAAATGGAAACGGATGAGTGGCAAAAAAATCTCTCTCATTGTCTCATACTCTTGGTTGATATTGTGGTTGGCCCTTTGAAGTGGCCATTATATAAGAATCGGTCATTTTGGCGGAAAGAAAATTAACTCTGACTGGTGACATTCACACATGACACATGATTCACACGTGATGTAGTGGCCATGATACACAGTAAGATACTATATGTGACCACTGCACACATGGTCCTTGACACATTATTTCCCTCAGAGAAAGTTTAAGTGGTTGCATAAATCAGGTGGCCACTAGAGACAGATAGCTGTATTACCAGAGACTTGACTTAGAGCAATGATACATGTATGTCCATAAAAACTACATCTTAGATGTGACCGCCCAGCTCAAAACCCACAGCAAGTCGCAGAACGGGATTCTCTGTGATGGACCAAAATGTGTCATTTGGGTTGACTGACTCAAATCTTTAAAGTTTGTCTTGCCTTGGAGAGTAATCTCTACCTACTGTGAAAATTATACAGCTTAAAACAAGGCCAAGCTTGAGATATTTGAAAATTTTCTGGACCATATCTTTTTGGACTGGAGCTGCTTTCATTAGGAAATAGAACATGTTTTCATCGAGACTTGAGCACAACCTGCTTGAGTGGCCTTCATCTTTAAATCTTCTTTTCTGCTTTTTCTATGAAACTGCACATCCTAAGCCTGTCTTATTTCAATCACTTTTTGAATGGGTTTGGATGGTTTTGACAAGTTATATATCAATTTAAAGCTTGGATCTTACTCATTTAAAACCATGTAGAAAACCGGGAATTTATTTTGGCCTACTTTTTGTGGGTTTTGAGCTGGGCTGTCACCCATGGTGTTAGCCATTGTGCCATGTTCAACCCTAACCGGTGTCACTACTTCCTTTCAGCTGCTGAGGGAGAGTATAGCCAGACAGAGGATAGGTGACGAGGGGATAGGAACCAGGCACTTCCCCGCCCATGAGAGGGAGGAACTGATCCGGCAGCTGGAGAAATCCAGGGAACAGGTTAGTGGTTTTTTCTGCTGTGACGCTACAAGCCTTTTGAATAACAACAGAAGTCAGAAATGTATGTGTCAGACAGACATATTCTATGTTAAGACAAGTAGTTAGATTAAAGGGATCGTATAGTTTTGGTTGAGACCTAATTTCAGGTTTCTAACATTTTTTGGTGAGATAATGAGAAACCTCTTATGAAAAATGAAAGAGCATGTAACTCTATGAGGAATTCAATGTTTATTTGATGAAAATTGGTTTTGAAATGGCTGAGATATCCAAAAAAGAGCAATTCTAATAAAGTGTGGGACCCACACTTTATTACGATCGCTTTGTTTTACTTTGTTTTTGTATGTTTCAGTCATTCCAAACCCAATTTTCATCAAATAAACTTTGAATTCCTCTTAAAATGGTATGCTCTGTACTATATCATAAGTGTGTTCTTGGTATCTCGCAAAAAGTTAGAAGCCCAATTCTCATCTCCACCAATACTGTACTATCCCTTTAAAATAGATATGAGATATATATACTGAATAACCAGAAACATTTGTGGCATGAAACTTTTGTGAATTGGAGCCGACAGCCTTTTTACATGTACAGATGTAGCTGCGTGGAACTTTTACAAATTGCCACTGGCATTCAGTGCATTCTACAAACAAAAGACTTTGCATGCATTTTACTTTTGCAAACCTTTGCTCTTGCAAAATTCACAAAAGTTTCATGCATGCAAAAATTTCATGTATGCAAAAATTTCTGATTTTACAGTAGATAGATTGATGATATTCAAAATGTTCATTGTTCGCAGTCAGCAAATTGTTGCTTTGGTGACACAATCCACAACATTCTGCACTCTTCTTCTGACTGTCACTGTCTCGCCATAGGTTAGGGAGGGGGAGGGGCCAAGAGAAGTCATCTATTTCAAAAGACTGCCACAGCCACTACCACATTATCAGCTAGAAGGAGAGTGTGACTTAAAGGACAAGTCCACCTTCATATACATGTGGATTGAGTGAATGCACCAATATTAGTAGAACACATCAGTGGAAGTTTGGGGAAAATCGGACAATCCGTTCAAAAGTAATGAATTTTTAAAGTATCTTGGCAGTCACTGCTGTATGAGAAGACTACTAAAGTGTATGATGTCATATGCGTACAACAATATAAAGAAAATAAATAGAGAATTTCATAAAACTTCACTTTTTGAATAAAGTGCACATTTCTTCGACTTGTTACTGACATACATGTTAAGGGTAATATTATTCCCCCTGCCTTCTGAAAGAGAGAAGTCAATTTTTCATTTGTTATGCGAGAAAAGTGAAAATATGTTGAATTTACTTTATTCTTTCTTTATATCGTTGTACACATGTGACATCACAAGCTATAGTAGTCTTCTCATCCATCTTGACTGAGCAGAAACTTCAAAAATTCAAAGCTTTTGAACACATTGTGCGATTTTCCTCAAACTTTCACTGATGTGCTTTACTGATATTGCTGCATTCACTCAACCCTCATGTCTACGAAGGTGAACTTGTCCTTTAAGTCACATGATGGATTAGAAAAGCCACTCACATTCCGAAGAAAGAAAGAGTGTGTGTCTTATAGTGTTAGCCAATTCAACCATGTCTGTTCCCACTCTATACTCAAGGAGTACAATCTGGCCAATTTCAAGTAGCCAGCTATTTGTAAATTCCAGCAAAATCTTCTCTTGAAAGTCTCTTGAATGTATAACAAATTGCCAATAGTGAAAAAAAAAAGCACCAATTTTCCAGTTTCCTCAATCATATGAATCTTCTCAGGGAAGAGAGACAGATATATAGAAAGATAGATAGATAGACAGACAGACAGACAGATTGATAGATAAGTGGGAAAGGAAGCGAAGTGCAGAGGCCAGGATATCTACTTCAAAGGTATATGGGTGTAGGTCAATGGGGGTATTAAAGTAGAAGGCCAGGATTGGAGGGGCGATGATGAATTGAAAGGTTAGATAGGATAAGATTATAGACAAACAGACCAGAGAGATAGTTTAGTAGGAGTGTATTTCATGTTTAGGGAACAACATCTTTACATTTTTGCAATGTACCTGTATATTCTAAGGGCTTAAATCAGTAGGCTCATTACAGAGTTTGCTGCCTCCCTAGTTGCCAGGAGATATGAGAGAGAGTGAGATTGTAATAAGATGACGACATTGCCCAATACTAGCAATGATTCCTAGTTTGTCCAGGTAATTGCATCATACCCCACATTTTTACTTCTGCCAAGGAGGTTACATTTTCCCCAGCATTGGTTTGTTTGTTTGCTTGTTTTGCTTGCTTGCCAAATAACTCAAAATGTTATTAACAGATTTGGATAAGATTTTCAGGGAAAGTTGATAATAGGGATGATGGGATATACAGGACGGAGACTTAACCCACTGCCCCCTTCTCCATCCATCGTGATTTATTGGCTGTTTCTCTTTCTGAGGATGTCCATATGAACAGGGAGGCTTGCGTCCCAAAGTGGTTTTTTGCATCCAATGTTCTGTGTAGGCTGTCACACGTATGTACTGTACCTAAAAATACATCAGCTAGTTTTCAGACCATACTATTTCCACAGAGAACTATCCAGAAAACCACCAGAACAGATAGATGTGCAGTTTTGTGCATCTGCAGATTGATTTTATGTGTTCCCTGTCATCCTTTTCGCCTAAAATCATGAAATCGAAAGCTCCCTGTTGACACAAAGAAAAAACTGTTTAAATTTTGGTAGTGATTTAGATTATTGTCTGGATCCAGGAATTTTTTCTGAATTTTTGAAGGATTCTTTATCATTTGGATATAAGGCCATTTTTAGCATATATGTTTGGCAGAGGTCTCTATTCTCTGAGTGCTTTCTAGTTGTTGTATACATGTTTTTAAATCCTTTTTTTTTGCCAGATTGAGAGCCTGGAAAGAGACATGGTGGCCAAGATTGACGAGCAACAGGAGTTTGTGACCGAGAGAGATTACTACCGCACCAAGACAGAGAGACTCAATCAGGAGCTTAACTATGTTCTCGATGGCGATGATCGGAGGATTGTGGATGTCGACGCTCTGGTCATGGAAAACAAGTGAGCACAAATCATTGCAAGACTATCACATGTTGTAAAAAGCAATCTAGGTATTACTAGGCGATAAACCTTGTTTGGAAATACAAACTAGCCTTATTTTGGATCATTGCAAGACTCTTGTATGTTGTAAAAGGCAATCTAGGAGTTAGTATGTGACAATCCTTGTTTGGAAATACAGAATTGCCTTTGTTTTAGCTAATTCACCAACCATGTTTTGATTGAATGGAAATTCCTACAATGCATTCATCTCTAGATCACATGACAAAATCCTCTAACAGAAAACAAAAAGAAAAAAATCTACTCAATGCAATGTTTATAGGGTATATGCAAATTATCAATATATTGTGAGATCCTCCTCAAATGATTGGCTTAGAGCTGTCACCTGGTCAGTCTTTTATTTTGCCTAAAAGCCCAACTATACTTTTCGCCTGACATTAGAATACTAATGGCCGGCAGTACTGACCGTTTGTCTTCAGCTGCATTGCCTGTGTATTGTACATGCATTACACAATGCTGCACAGTGGCACTAGTCCGACGGTCCAGACCAGTAAAAATCACTGTTGAGCCAGTAACTTTCCAGGAATGGACCTGTACAAATATGGAGAAACTGGGTACCTAATGGTCCGACAACGAAAATTGGGTCAGTGTGCAGCCCTGCATTAGAATTGTTTGTGTGTGTGGTTCAGTTAGTTTGGAGCAGGTGCTGGCCTGGAAATCTTGTGAAAGTGTCTGCTGTGGAATTTCAGTCATGTCACTATTTTATAAAACAAATAATGCACAGTACTTGGTCAGCTGTTTGTAAAATAGTCCATCCTCTGTAAGTTTTGGAAGGTTAAATACACACAGCTTTGCTGCATGTACTTCCTTCAAACGTTACTATGGGATGGATAATATTCTTTTAACTCGCTGTGTCATGTGTATCAAATCTGCTGTCAGCAGGCTGGCTGATGACAGTTAATAGCAGCAGCAACAAGCAAAAACAAACAAACAAACAAACTTTGTGTCTCCATGAAGTCAGTTGCTGTCTCTTTTCTGCTCCTCCATTTCATTTTTAATTTTCATCCTTCGAGTAGCATCTAAAAAGAAATGTGTTGAAGTCTGTAGTCCAAGCTGCTTCCTGTTTTTAAAGGCAATTGTTGAGTTAATGTTCCCCCCCCCCCATCTCAACCAATCAGAATTAAGGATTAAAGGTACTGTTTACCATTGGGAACGGTGATTTCAAAAATGTTTGAGTTATCACATTTATGTGAAGGTCAGTTGTATCACAAAACATCCTACCATATAACAATTTTGCAATAAAGCCTAAAATATAAGGAGATAGCACTATTTTTCTCACTAAACCATAACTGTAGATGGTTTAGTCTAAATACAATTTTATTATAGCTATTGTTCACATTTTGTATATCTAACAATACTACAGTGATTATACCTATTCAATTTTTTACATTGGTTGTTTCTATCCCTCACTCACATTTTAGAAGTATTTTGAAGCACTAAAGCTGGGTTTTTGTTTTGTCTGCAAATGGTAAATTATGCCTTTAATGAAATGAGGTATATATGCTGTAAAACAAATTTATGTGTGCATGAGACCTTTGCAAATTTTGTGAGGAGCCATGATTTGCAAAAGTAAAATGCACGCTAAAGTTTTTTGTCTACACTATCCAGTACACATAGCATACTCATATTGTTTTTCATGGTCGCCAAGACGCAAAAGTGTCATGCCGCGAATGTTTCTGGTCTTACCGTAATCTCCATCATGTACCGAGTATTCCCACATTGCCCCATCACCAAACGACCACTACCCCATCACGTGGCAAGGCTTTGACAGGCGTGGGAGATCAGGAAGTGATATTTCATGCCACGGTTGATCAAAATATCCAGGGGTGGGAAAAAAAAATGAGGCGGCCTGTGCAAGCAGTATCATATTTCGCAGGAAGTTTTAATGTGTTTTCCCTTTTATCCAAAGTAAAAGTATAAGTGCATAGAGGTCAGATCACAAGATTGGAGTCAGTGTCCTTGGTGTAAAATTGACTTCATACTTTGAAGATGTTTGTACAGACAGGATTGACTTGCTCTGCTCATATTTCTGTGGGAGCATGCTGGAAGTATTCATTGTCATTCAAGACAGATTTTGACAAAGTAAAAGTGATGTGCGTTGTGATATATTTATGCAAATCTGAAAGATGATCACTTTCTGATTTGTGTGTGTGTGTGTGTGTGTGTGTGTGTGTGTGTGTTTGTGCAAATTTTATCATGTAATCATAATTTCTGTGGATGTGATATGCAAGGGCTGTTCTAAAAGTGCATACGAAACCGTTAACAAGATACATTATACTCTCATGTGCAGACCACCTAAAGCCCTGCGCTATTTTTGAAAAGTGTGCATGTGTTATGTGTTGTGAGGTTGTGTTTAAAAGTTAAAACCCTGTCAAATTGCATTTCCTGTAGTGAAGTTCCTACATGTAACAGCCCTTAGCACTGTAATCACTAACTATTGATAGGAGCTGACTAGATTGGGAGGGGGGGGGGGGGGGGGGGGGGGGGGGGGGGAGAGGGGTAGGGGGAGGGGGAAGATACCCATGTCCCATTTCCCCTTTTGTCAGAAAATAGTCACAATGGGCTTCTGTATTAAACCTCCTCCTTATCAACAGAGCATTCCACAGGTAATTTCTTATATAAAAGAACCAATATTTTTTACAAAACCAAGAAAAAAAGTCTACTGGTTTTACAATATGCACACCTTTAGCTCTCCATGAGGGTGGGTTGAACACACTACTGTATAAACTGTTATATTTGTGAGGGTTTAATTTTTGCAAATTTTGGTGAATCATTGTTGGACCGTGAATTTAGCAACGCAACAGGCATTAGTGCACTTATTGATAGCATCGGTGTCAAAATCGGGAAAACACCATCTCCCAAAAATATCTGTGACCTCCTCATTTGCGAAAATATCTGTACGCAAAAATAACAGCGTATACAGTATATTGCAACAAGAAAGTGATAGGCAGAGCGTTTGCTCTGTGTGCCGTGACAGAAGAATTTAGAGGTCTGGGTCTGCCAGGATGTTGTTTCTAGACTATCTTCTCTAAAAAAAAGAACGAAAAAAAGTTAGAGGCATCACACACGTCACATGATTCATATCGTATTCAGTGTGACCTTCGTGACCTGCAGTCGGATATCCCTTTCTCAGTTTTCCAAGGCCCGTCACATGGAAGTACATGCTGGCAAGAAGTTTGTAAACAAGTATACTGCCCGTACCTTTCCCCCCAACCATGATTGCGTGCACTGTAGTCTATTTTTAAAAAAAAAAGAAAAAAGATATATATACGTTAAAAAATGAAGTTGTTTCTTTATGTGTTTATTGTTATTTTTTGTTTGATGTTTGTTTGTTTTTATCAGCAAGTATCTCTTCTGCCTTTTTGCACTTATGGCATGTGGGTAGCTTGCTGGTACTATAATAGTGTATTCCAGTGGCAGTATTTGGATTCAGCCGGACATCTCAGCTGCTCAATGGTCTTCCGTACTCTTCTGGACACAAATTATTGATGCAGCTCGCACTTAAGTTTCAGGCATGGCCTTGGACACCTCATATAATTTTAGCGGTGGCCTTAAAAAGAAATATCATCTTTGTAGTTATGGCTGCTGTTATCATAGCCACTAACTATTTTTTGTTCTTCTGTCCCTCATCTGACTAGTTTTGAGGTCCCCCCCCCCTTTCTAATGCATTGACTTAGCCCTCACTTCACAGACAGCTTCAATTTTACTGGTTGTGAAATGCAAGCTAACCCACAGAAGAACTGATACGCTTAAAGGGAAAATCCACCCCAAAAATACATAAACTTCAAAACAAAGAGAAAATTATTTCCTTCAGAATGATACAAAAAAATAAAAATTGGATGAGAAATAAGGAAGATAGGACATTTTGAAATCTCAGTTGTTGTTTTTTTTTAACATTTCTTGACCAGTCAGTGTGAATATTCAAATAAGTGAGTTGATGATGTCATACCCTCAATTTGTGCTCAAGGAAAGGAAGCAGCAACCTTCATGTGACTGTGCATCAGTGCAAACAAATTAATAATGTATTCATGGAGAGTATGGTGATAATGGCATGATATGACTCAGACCAAGGAACATACTTCACACTTCCACCCCCACCCCCACCCCCACCCCCACCCCATGACACACACACACACACACACACACACACACACACACACACACACACACACACACACACACACACACACACACACACTCACTTATACAAGTATATGTTGGTACACAAATAAGAGTGTATGCAGTCAGTTCAGCCATTTTCAAGAGGGGCATTCCCAGGGGTAACGTGTGCCGAAGTATTAAATACTGATTTGAACCTTGAGGTGTGCTAGGACAGCTTTTCATAATCCCCGTAGAACCAACAGGATGTCCACACCACATTGTATCTCAAGAAAATGAGCTTCTTTGATATTCTTCAAATTGATATCACAGTTGGGATTAGTCTGGGATCGTGCTTCAGTTGAATGTGAGGATGGCCTGTCGCTTTGAAAGATTTACTTTATAAAAGTTGGACGCAAAGTTAAACAATGAAAGTGCTATTGTTGTTGTTGTTTAAATATAGCATTTGTTGCAGTTAGGCAAACTCAATGTTTGATCCAGAGACTAGAATAACATTATGGAAATACCTGTAGCAGTAAAAAAGAAAAAAAAAAAGATAGATGAAATAAATGAATATATACATATATATTTATATGAATAACAAAAACAAATTGTTAAGTTCACTTCAGTTCAGTTCAAATCTATCGTTGTATCATGCTGGTATCCTTAACCCAAGTGACTGTTTGTGTTGGTTGTCTGTTCAT
This sequence comes from Diadema antillarum, assembly GCF_040938485.1. Classification (NCBI taxonomy): domain Eukaryota; kingdom Metazoa; phylum Echinodermata; class Echinoidea; order Diadematoida; family Diadematidae; genus Diadema; species Diadema antillarum. The sequence continues at coordinate 52,174 of NW_027271300.1, forward strand.
CATATTTCTTATCTAATGCCTGTCTTTGGCATTAAAGCGCAGTCACAATGGTTGTAGCCAATTCAGTTTTAGTTGAGATTATATGGAATGAGGTATAAATATTTCAAATGTATACTAGAGTCAAGAAAGGGTTTATTGTAGTTTATTTTTTCCATTTTTTTATGCATATCATCTGATCATAAATAGTAATGGCAAGTGGTTTTGTGATGAAAGTACTGCTGTATCTGTGACCACAATAGCCTGACAGAGCTGCCTTATATTTGTACGTTCCACATTGGTCATGTGCAATTTGTACACTCTGAATTGTGCAATTTGATAATGCTGTCCCACTCTATATTCAATAACCTAATACAGAAACAGTAAGAATGCTGACCTCCCTGATAAGCACAGTTTATAGAAATCAGTTGTGATTTTTAGATGTGTTCAAGCATGCAGGAGATTAGACATTTAAAAACAGTAGATCAACAGCAAACCCACAGTGGCATGTTTGAAGGGAACCAAAAACTGTTCTATGATAACAATTTCAGACCATCCTTTAGACATTGAAATTTCATTGCGAGGTAGTCAAGAAACCAAAATTTGAATTTGTGAAAATGCATCATATTTCTTATAAATCCAGTAAAATCACCTACATGTGCAGGCTTTGTTATCTCTGACTCTAACAGGGCCACACAATGTGTCTGGATCAACATTCATTTCTTATGAAAGACCTCACTTGTTGATGTAAATCTCCTCTCTTGCTGGTGCGCACTCTGTTAATGAAATTTAGATTTATGGTGGAAAAAAAAAAGAATCCAAAGTTACGTGATCTTCAACTGTCCGTCCTTCTCTTCTGTCGTTTGGCCAGCATGCCACCTAAAATTATCGTACTATATCCATAGTGCTGATGCATAGTATCTGACCTTTCCCTTTAAGGTACTTGAATGAGAAAATCAATCAGAGTCTGGAGGAAAAGGCTTCACTTCAGGGTACGCTGACCAAGTACAAGGTATGGAAAAATCAGGTCTGTGTTTGCTTTCGATTGTAGGACAGTTACCCCCAGACATTTACCTCGAACAATTACCCCAGACGCTTTCCCATGACCCTAAACCTGACCTAAATTCTAATCTTTACTCTAATCCTATCACTAGCTGGTATTAAGCTGGGGGGGGGGGTAGTCATTGTCCTGATATATTACTTTGATACAGTAATATAACTTGCTTGGCCCTTTTAAGGGGAGGGGGTCAGAGTGGGGAACCAAAGATTTTTTTTTCTTCTTTGTTTTGTAGTAGTGAAACAAATTCTCTAAGAATATTGGGGGGGGGGGGGGGAGGAGAAGTGAACTTTAAATCCAAATGTATAAGAATAAGAGTTGGTGTGTGTGGAAAAGTTATTGCATGAAAAGAATTTGGAAAAGACATTCAAAGTGTGCAGTGGTCATCCATGTGATGCCTGTAGAGACAAATCTCATAAATTAGTTATCTTCTCATCTCAGTCTGATAGTCGTGTCATTTCTCCCTGTTTTTGAGACGTGGAGAGAGGAAAGATGTGTTGGCAAATGGTGATGTATGTTTGTTTTGTTTTGTTTTGTTTTGATTTGATTTGTTTGTTTGTTTGTTTTTTGCTGTCTAGTCTTTCTGCGATAGTTTGTAATGAATTATTTTTGCTGAACTTTTTTTTGACAGGCGGCTTTGGAGAGGCGGAAAGGCAAGGGTCTGCCCAGGCTTGGAGGCAGCGGTGCTGCAGTCTTGTCGACAAAAGATGGTATGCTGTTGAAGATCATTCATCATCATCATCATAATATTATTGTCATGAATATTATGCAGGAGAAAACAGACAAAATATCTAAAAGATGCTTGCTTCCAGCGTAGAGAGATTCGAAAAGAAATTTTAGGAGCTATTTTGTCCGTAAATACCAAATCAAATGCACTTTGGTCTGACATCATGGGGCCTGTAAACATGATGAAGGTAATTGTCAGGCATATTTTATATGTTTAGAATAATTCCCTCAGTTTATAGAAGAGGTTAACTATCTCCTACACTAAAGGAGGTTTCTGGATATTTTCAAGGTTGCATTGGTCCACATGTTGTTGGTTCAGTCTGATTAAAGTATGGCATTTTGGGACATAGTGCATTGAATTGTATGTCAACATCAGAATGTAACTTTGAAAAAAAAATGAGTTTAGGTAAAGGAAATGGCAAATGATTAATTAAGATGTATTTTCTTATGTTGTGTGTGTGTGTTTGCATGAATATGTTTGTGTTTGTTGATGTGCTTGTTTTCAATTTTTTGCAGCTGTTTGCATGCATGTGTGTTTTTGAATGTGTCTTCTGGCCTAGTTACACTTTCATGCATCATGTTTTGCTCTCACTTTGCAATGAAATGGAAAGTTGGAAAGCTGAAAGCGATATAAAGGGATGTATGGGATCATTGACATGATGCTTTGTAAGCCTGGGGCGTCCAGGTTGTCAGATATAGATCAAAATATCTTTTATGCTGAACCACATTTATAGATGTGTTTTGTAGAGACTAATAGCATACCATAGCATGGATGCATAGCAGCAAATACTATGCACAGGATGTATCTGGTAGTAGATTCTTTGCGAATTCTGCAAGCCCTAGAATAGTCGACCGATATTTACCATACCTCATTTCCATACTCTCCATGAGGTTCTTGATCATAATTTTCACCAGGAGCAAAGTTGTCTTGCAAGTACCAAATTGGCAACTTTTGTAGTTATACCCATGAAATACATGGCAAATACATCAGGAGCGATGAAGTCTCTTGCAGCTTAAATCCACACTGTGCTCAGGTTTCCTTCGGTAAACAGAATGAAATCACACCAGCAATGGGAGAAGTTTCATCAAAGCTGGGCATAACAGTACAAAAGTCAGAGAATTTTGAAGTTCCACATGTTTTCACCAAAATATAGTGATCTTCATCGCAAAAACAATGGGAAGAGACAAAGATGCCATCACCTCATAATTGTCAAATTTGATTGTTTACAAAGACAGGATTAGATTCTTGTATTTTGTGATGATTTATGTACTGCACTCTACTTTCCCCCTCAAAGTTATTACTGCTGGACTATTACAATTAAAGTACAGTGGTAATTTGATGCTGAGGATACACTTTATGATTATTGATCTCATGGAAAACATTAATATTCCATGACTTTCTCTTTTAATGTCCAATTTTGATGAAACTTCTACCATGCTGTTAGTCTGGTTTTCCTCTGATTATTATTGAAACCAACTTGAATATGGCTTGGAATTGCACTTTCATGTCTCAGATAAAATGCTTCATTTCCGAAACGCTGACTGTGAGAGAGTAATATGAGAATGAAAATGATGATGATCCATTGCAAATACTCACAAGCTTGCATGTCAAATATTGTAGCCATTATGGGGAGCGGAAAAACATCAAAGTACCTGGTACCTAAGCGTGGGAACGTGGACATTTAAGAGGCACACAGTGATGTCGAAATGATACCAGCAATCTAAAGAGTGATTACCGATCGCTCTGACGGAAAAATAACATACTTTAGAACAGTTTAGAATGGCTTGTGCTTCTCCTCTCTCAAGAACACCTTATGGAGCTTTCTATTTTGTGCAAATGCATTATTTGAAAGTCACACTGTATGCGTGTGGTTTTTTTTTTTTTTTTTTTTTTTGGGGGGTCATCCATGTTTCTTTCTTTCTGCATAATCCAAATCCTTTCCTCTAGTATCATTCTGTGCAAAGGATAGTCTGCCAGCATAGGCCAATTTCGTTAGTTTTTCAAAATCTCTAGCCCTTGTAGATGTAGAATAAATTGGTCTTCATGCATTTCTTAATTTTTTTGATGTATTTGTTGTTTTGTTTTTCTCTCATTCTTTCTCTCTATCTTTTTTCTTTCTTTGTTTCTTTTTCTTTCTTTCTTTTCTCCTTTATTTTTTCCATCCTTTTTCTTACTTCCTTTCTTTCTGTGTCATTTCTTTCTGCTTTACTCTCTCTTTCTGCCCATCCCCAATGAGTTAAAACCCAAGATATTTTGTGTGTAGTGGGGAACCTGTCAGCCCAGGGGCCTGTTTCATAAAGATTGAGCTTAAGTTGCAATCAATCGCATATTATATTTCATAAACAACTTTGCGATTGGTTGAGAGCGTAAGTGTCTTTATCAAACAGGACTTAATGCTTAATATTGAAGTTACACTTGATTCACCAAGTTACGCTCAATAAATCGAGCGTAAGATCAATCGCAACTCTTTATAAAACTGGGCCCTGGGCACATTTGACAATCCTTCAGTATTGCTCACCTCAGTGGATGTGCATTAAAAGTACCGGTATGTCTGTGTGTGTGTGTGTGTGTGGGGGGGGGGGGGGGGGGGGTTTGAGGAATTTTTTTCTTTTTCTTTCTGTCATTCCACTTGACTTGACCCCCCCCCCCCCCCCCCCTCCCCTTCTGTTATAGCAGAGAATCTGCTTGCCCATGAAATACCTGGCAGCCTGGCCTCTCAGAATTATTGGCCTCTGCAGATGTCATAAAAGTTTATTTTTATTCACCTTTTGATAGCCATGCCTAATAAAGTTGTGGCAGGGGGTAAATAGAAATCAACACAATGCCTGCTTGGTAGTCAGTTGGTCAGTCAGTTACACCAATGGGTTAAGTGAAGTGCCATTACTTCAGCGATTTTACCAAATATGATATATTTACTTAGGAGGGGGAGGAGATGAAACATTGTGGTGCATAATACATTCACAATTTTTTAGCAACTGTTCTTGAAATTTGTGTATGTAATAACCCAGGAAAGTTCATACAGAACCCATTTTTTTTCCATGTTGCCATGTTGCCATGACATGTTGCCATGTCCCAGCTTTTCAGAAACAACTCCATGGCATAAACCACTTCTAGTTTTCAAGTAGGAAACATAATATTCTATAGTGAATTATTAAAGTGCAACATGTTTATATAGACCAAGCAACTGCTGAGGTAGTCACATTTTCCCTTATTTCCTGTAATTTACATTAAAGGCATAATTTACTATTTGTACATGAAACAAAAACATAGCATTAGTGCTTAAAAATAGTTATAAAATATGAGTTAGGGATAGAAACAACCGCTGTAAAAGTTTGAATGAGTAAAATTGATGTTAAGTATTGTTAAATATACAAAATGTGAACAATTGTTGTAATTAAAATGTTTCCAGACTAAACCATCTACAGTTACGGTTTATTGAAAAAAAATACTGATATCTCCTTATATTTTAGGCTTTATTGTGAAAATTTCACATGGTAGGATGTTTTGTGGTACAACACACCTACGTATATGCGTCAAATGTGATATCTTGAACATTTTTAAAATCACTGCTCCCAGAGGTAAACGGGACCTTTAAGACAGGATATGACAGAGGTAGATCTAAGAGAATTGTATATTTAATTTCTTCTGTCCTTTGTTTCCTCTTTTGTTTTTGTGCCTGCCTCCGATAACACCTTTCTACCGGCGTTCCATCGGACAGTTGAGAATCTCCTTGCCCAGGGCAAGTCAGGCGGCCTCTCAGCGTCGCCGGCCTCAGTGGCTGACCTGCAGGCCCTGGCCACCTCGCTCCTGGAGTCCATCCACGACAAGAACTTGGCGCTGTCCCACCAGAAAAACACAAACAAGTGAGTGGAATCAAACTGAACACATTGCCACCAAATGCCACCCTACGTGGTTCCAAGAAACTGGCCATTTGGGATGGGGGGGGGGGGTGGGGCAGTACAAGCTCTACAGAATCTGGAAAAGCAATTTTTAGAGATGTTTATTATAAACGTGCATGTGTATACATACATACATACATACACACTCTCATGCACACCCACAATATGCAGTAGATAGATAATTTAATGATATAAAATAGATAGATAGATGCATAGATAGATAGATAGATAGATAGATATAGATGTGAGATAGATAGATAGATAGATAGATAGATAGATAGATAGATAGATAGATAGATAGATAGATAGATAGATAGATAGATGTAGATGTGAGACAGATAGAAAGACAGGTAGAGACATAGATACAAAGAGTTCGACTGCAAAACGAGTTAACTCCACTCGTGCCAATTTGAGACATTTGCTATTAAAGCAGAAAATTGAGCAAAGAAACTGGGAGTGCTCCATTCTCCACTAATACATTTTGAAATAAAAGACTGGTAGGAGAGACAAGATGACCACAGAGACTCCAACTCTCCCGTTTTCGACGGGAGATCTCCCGCCGAAAGCCCATTTTTGCACAATCTCCCGTTCTCCCGTTTGAGATTTGATTTCTCCCGCCCTGGCTCTGTGTCTCCCGGTGGAAAGGATTTCTTACTTATTTCTATCGTATGTTGAAAAAATAAGCCTTAGATAGCACCAGAGAACATCTAGAATCCTATGAACTTTGCACACATCAACTTGGAGTCTCCCGTTTGCTAAGGGTTTCGGGCGGGAGAATCTCCAGATCAGAAGGTGCTTGGGGTTGGAGTCTCTGTGACCATAGTTGAATTCTTGGACTTTTTTTTCATTAGAGTTTGAGGGAGAGTGAGAGATTAGTCCATCAGTGGTATCATTCATGCTGTGTCATGTTTTTTTTTTCCCAGTCTAATTTTAGTCATGTGGTAACTTGTTGTGATACCCCTGCAAAGGGTTTGATGGATAGGCGACAGCACCATTACGCTTTGTGGAGCGGAAGGTATTAAGTGTCGTGCTGGTGATTTCTGGTACTTTCTAACACCATCAATCATGAGATGCAAACTGTCTATCTAGTTTCTCTCCTGGGCAGAGGAGGATTCTTCTAAGGAGTTTTCATAGTATTTTGTTTTGTTTTAATGTCTTTTTGTTGTTATTAGAATCTTTAACTGTGCATGTCTTCCTTGTCCACTCTGCAGGAGAAATCTTCACAGACAAATGACTGCCTTTTTTTCTTCTTCATGTATCCCATTAATGGGAGATAATTACTTTGCGTTAAAAGTAGCAAATTACATCTTGAGAGTAATTTGGTGGGAGAGGCAGGTCTCAAACATATTTCGAGTCCCATTTTGTAGCTTGGAATGATTGCTCACATGCTTAATGTGTCACAGCAGAAGATTAATGATCAGTATTATAAAAACATGCATATTTATGTATACAATGTCGTACACATTGGACATGCTTCCCACAACGAAGCAGGTCCACTATTAAGCAAATTCTCAAATGACCAAAGCACACATAGTTAAAAAGAACATCCACAACATTGTCTGGTTGACTAAAAGTGAAAAAAAAAAGTTAAGTAAACCAAACTAGACACTGAACATTTTAGTGAAATCAGTCAAAAAAATAAAACAAAAACAAAACGAAACAAAACAAAATGTGGACTTATGAGGGTATGCATGATTTCACCAAGCAGTACTGTAGGTAGGTTCACATGAAGCTGCCATGAATTGAAGTTGCATTATCAAACTTGCTTTTAGCTAATTTTGATGATAGGGCCTCCCCAACGAGGGACTATGTCAATGTTTCAAACTCATCATTAGCTAACTTAAAGTTAACACTTTAATAGCTTAATGATAGGCACCCCCTCCGCACAGCAGTGTTGTTAGGTGGCCCTTGTGAGTGCAGTGAGCAACAGCAACCTCCTAGTTACAGTTAAAGCTTGAGCCCTCCAAGAGCTGAATTACTTCCGGTAGTTGAGCACCTGGAATTTTCACACACTATAACTAGGGAGGTTTTGAACAAATGCTTGGTGTGCATGAAACTTGGGTCATTGCATGTAATGCAGAGACTCCAACTCCAAGCACCTTCTGATCTGGAGATTCTCCTGCCTGAAACCCCTAGCAAATGGGATCGTGCACATCACGAGCATGAAGCGCTAAGTTCCTTGCAGCCGGGGTCCAGGGTGTACTTAAGGACCCTGGAAGCTCGAGGGTTCCAGATACTTTCTCGTGCTATCTATTAAGGCTTATTTGTCATCATACGATGACACTAGGTAAGAAATCATTAGATCATTTCAAGCGGGAGACACAGAGCCAGGGTGGGAGAAATTAAATCTCCAGTGGGAAAATGGGAGATTTTGCAAAAATGGGCTTTAGGCGAGAGATCTCCTGTCGCAAGCGGGAGAATTGGAGTCTCTGGCAATGCACTGTACACCCGAATTTTCTCATTGAGTGTAGCAGGCCATTAGCTAACATGAGTCTTATCATTATAGCAAAGAGAAGTCTTTTTGATAGCTGGATTTAGATTTCATGAGGCAGCTCAGTTAAAGTAGAAAATGAATGTCAAAAACCTAATGATTAAGAATGTAGCATGTTGAAAAATTCAAAGAGGGAGCTTACAAATGATTGAGTGTAATGGAGAACAGAGAGCGCAGGACGGACATCATCCATGGATCTCGGGAATACTGCCTGACTTAGGTCAAGTCAATGATTGAGAATGAAAGTATCGCGAGGTATATGTCTGATAGGCTGGAATACCGGTACTGTTTTTTGTCTGTCCCACCTCTCTGAATCAGGGAGGGGGAGGGGGTAATATATGGGTAGATGAATAACCAATATAAAATTATGAAAACTTTGAATCTGATAATGCTTTAGGGAGAGCAGTAAGGCTACACTGCCTGGTAATTGGGAAGGACTCATTCAGTGTTGACATCGAAGGTGCAGTTCTGCCCCTGTTTCCATTTTGCTCTGCCAATTCAGCTATCTTTGGGTGATCTATTTCTTTTCCCCCTCTACCTAAATTGTAGGCTGATTTAGTAAATGCAACCCATACTCGAGCTGATTTTGATGAATAGAGTTAATTTGAACAAATGGCACAAAGGAATTTTCATTGGCATCAGATTTACACTCAACTTTGTATATATTTTGACAAAAACCACTCTCTTTGCACAAACATGTAAGATATTAAAAATTGCAAAGCTTGCGTTCTTTTGGTCTGATTTTGATGAAACTTTTACTACTCTGTGTTTTACCTTACCCCTTTTAGAAAACCACTGTTTATTTGATTTTTTTTTTTTCATCTTTATTTCATGTATATCTACCAGGGCCTACAAGTCAGGGCCGTCATATATCAAGCATTAGATGGACGTGTCCCATGTATGTGGTTTACAGGGAATATGAAGCCATTCTCACCAGACATAAGTGCCCTCATCTCTAACCACTCATATCAAATTATCACATCAGCGGAAAGCTAGACCCGTCATTAACCCCATTATGAAAAGAAAAGAAAAAAATCACACAGTGCCAAAGTCTAGCCATTAAACGAGTTTAGAATTCCAGAGGCTTGTGGTTGCCACACTCAGAACATGGATGTATTGGGCACATTGAATCACTGAATTGCAGATGTTCTGTAACCAATGGATACAGACCAGAAGTATGATCAGTTTCAAAACTTGATCCCAGTTTTATGAGAGTCTGCTGGCACATACAATTGTACCTTGTCTTGTTGGGTTACATGGGATTTATCATCACTTTTATGTCCTCCAGTGTCTGGTTTGACAAGGTCAGGATTTTTTTTTTTTTTTTTTTTTTTAAGGGGGGGGGGGGGAGGTGGGTCGGTGTATATACTATGGTTTATTCAGCATGACAGCAAATAGCTGTGTGTGTCTACTGCATCATATCATAAAATTAATTTTTTGAACAGAATGCATCTACGAGTAGACGACACTTCATTATAAAAAAAAAACCTCACTCATTTCATCTATTTTGAAAGTGAAAACTTTTGCAAGATCAGTTTCTTTACACTGGGCCATATTCAGAGATCATTACTTATCATAAATGATTTCACAGATAAGAATATATCTGTGCATAGTTCAAGATCCCCCCAATATTCACACATTTATATTTTCTTGCTTGATCAGTAGAATGTGATGTCTTCACAAAGATATTCCATGTTTCAATATGAGTTTGATAATTTGGCAGGACACAAATTTTGTTGCTTTCTGATTGTCACAATTGTGATATTTCCCTGTAAGATAGTCTGTTCAGTCATGCATTACTAAGCAACAACTCTAAAGTTAACAATAGATAGAGTGGATGTAGTTATTCATCACTGCCTGCTTGTCAAAAATTCTGAAATCAACTTATCTGCCACACCCTGCGTTCAGACGATCCCCCACTTCACGGGGGCAGTTTGGAGAGTTATGGTCAACGTCCACACGTGCATTGAAATCCCCTGTGGTTTCAACTGTGTGTTAGGTCACTGTACGTGACGCTGTAGGGCGCACGATTGCAAATTTATACGATTGCCTGATTCGCCAACACATTTCGAGCATGCGCACTTATGAGGAAAACAGCTGCGAGAGAGATCAAGGTCAGTTTCCCACCAGAATTTTGTTGCTGGACTGACAAGCTTGCCAGGGGAGCAGGGAATGTTCCCCCGAGCATTGACATGATTGGATTGCCGGGAAAGTCCTGGCAAACAGGACATTCCCTGTGAAACGGGGGATCGTCTGAACGCAGTACTCATGGAGTCCTGTGTCTACAATGTAAATGGCAAATATGTGAAAGCGAGATGCCACCTGTCACCCTGAAGGCCTTGTTAAGTTGTCAAGCCTCAACTTCATGGTTTAAAAATTGTTGATCCTCCTAACTCAGTGCTTTCTCTGATAGTATCTGACTCTATTTCCAAAAACCTACCACAGAAATTGTCAGAGAGTGAGCTACCACACGAGATCCACAGCTTTGAGAAAATCAGATTTGAAGTTCCAAGGCAGTTAAGTTAACAACCCAGTAACGTGGGTATACACTATACCATGGAGTTGGAAGGGGCTGGCCCTGCTCAGATATATTCGAGCATCCCCGTAATGAATTGTGTACAGCTTCATCACGAATCTCTGTGTGAGTACACACACACAGTCGAAGAATCTTGACTGGAATCAACCATTACGGATGAGCATACACTTTCGTGCTATTCATGATTTTTAACTCTTCATGTGTCACGTTCGCACGCCTGACTCAGTCGACGGTGTGCCAACTTCGCATAGTCTGCTCAAACGCACAAACCCGCCCAAACCGATCAATAAATCGCCAAATGCCACAGTACAATGAAAGCGTTTGTCGCGATTTTGTTCCTCTCACATATAGCTTGCAGTTTACGTAATGATTGACCAGCAAGCAGTGTTCCCTACTGGATTTGCGTGTAAATTCTAAGTTTCTGTCACTGTTTAGTATACAAAAGTCATGCATTTACAGTAGTGTAGCTCCTGGTCATTTGAAAGAAAAGACAATCATGGATTTGGCATACAATTTGCGTCAAAGCAAGGCTTGAAATTTTTTCTACAACTTTGCTCACTACATATCCAGGTTTTAACAGAAATGTATAAAAGCTGCATAGATCTGAAAAGCAGAATGTTTTCTCAAAGCATAACTGCGTTCGTGTCTCAAAATAATGTGGCACACAGGGGGTTTCCACCATGGCACATAAAGAGTTAATGTACCCCAATGGGCAGTGAATGAATCAGGCCACCCATGTATCCCCATACCAGGTAGTCCAAAATATTTCCAATTTCATCATAAGAAAGAGAAAAAATTCCCTGCAGATCAGTGCAAAAATGATCAAAATTGGATAAGGAATAAGGAAATTATGACATTCTGAAATTTCAAAATTTTTCAGATATTTGGAGTTTATTTCCTTTTGGGGTGTATTTCCTCTTTAAACCTGTTAGAGATGTGCTTTCTAATACAATGACGTTAATAGTTCAAAACACCAGAGTAACTTGCTTCATAGGAAAAGAAAAATGAAAATAAAATTGAATTTCTTCAAATTTACGACATCAAACTTAATATGTTTTGAAACAAACAGTAAATCATTTTTCTTTTGAGCCAAATTGAGATGGTTGGCAGTTTTCTCAGCTTGGCCTGGCTATTGTGGTGATTGGTCATGTATTGTCTCTGTAAGAAACAAAGAGAAAGATAAGGAGGCTTCCTACGTAGAGAGATGCTTGAGATATATAAATGGACTTTTAAGTAGCTAGAAGAATATCTTGTCTGATAGCCTAATACCATCTGGAGACAAGATATAGATACTAAACAAAGCGTATCCATAGTGAGCGCGTCTGTTGTTGGTAGCCACTTGTGCGACATCTGGTTTAGGAACATTATCTCTTTGGAACACCAAGTAACGTTTTATAGCAGTACGCTTTGTCAAGTTGAGTATGTGGTATTATCTCAAGATGTAATGTGTGTCATGTTCTTTCGCTTTGTTTTTTTTTTTGCAACATTACTCAATACTTTGAGAGATAGGATTTGAGTGGCAGAGAGCACGCATCTGGAGATTTCCCACTGAATGACCCCCAGATGCACAGTTCTCAGCCATGAGTCCCACTAACCTTTTATAGTGCACCATGTAGAGTACTGAAGTGTGACATCATAACCATTCATCGCCATGGAAACTGCTTCTAAAGAACTTCATGTAACCCAATATCTGTGAACACAATCTTTGCTAACCATGCCCATACCTGGTTCTAACCCCACTGCCCCAAGCCTTGTGCAAGGGCTATTTTGTGTGGAACCAGCACTGAGCAATAATAAAAGACAGTGCCATCATCACTTCTGTATGCTATTAGACCCATGTTTGACTTGATTTATCTATCAATGGTTGACTTCTTTTAACATTGAAGCTCCCTCCCAGACACACACACACACACACACACACACACACACACACACACACACACACACACACACACACACACACACATACACGCATAACTTTGCTTTAAGTACCAAGTATAGTACCCGGTAGTCAGTTTTGCTGGTGGACAAATTTATACTCTTGTCGTTAGGTGATCTCTCGCTCATGTTTGTTCAGCATTCACGCGATCCAAATAGACAATTGATTTTTCAGCACATTTGCTGCCGGGAGGTCGCCTCTATTAGTATATCTGTGCTCTGCAAGTAACGTTAGGAATATTTCAACTGTGTATACTAGCGTCCATACACTTTGATACTTTTATTCTTTAGCAGTACATCCAAAGCATTGTTAAAGGTGCAATTCCACTCTTTGTTCAAAGTTACCTTTAAGGGGAAAATCCAGTCCAACTCTAAGTTAGTCTGAAAAGAAAGAGTAAAATGTTACAAGTTTAATGGTAGAAGTTTGATCAAAATCGGGTGAAAAATAAGGAAGTTATGACAATTTGAAGTTTCGCTAATTTTTCAGGAAACAGTTCTTGAACAGTCAATATGAATATGCAAATGGCAAAGTGTGCATGTCATCCCCTCACAACTTGCCATGTAGTTTGCACATAAAGTTTTGAAATTTACAGTTTTTCATTCAAACGCAATTATGCCCAAGGCTCAAATCCTGATATATCTAACTGATCACTATCCTGAAGTGATTCAACAAGGAATAACATCATGTTTTAGACGTTAATGACAGAAACATTGAATTTTCATCATTTTTTGTACACGGTCAGTGGAAAATTGTGAGGTTATGACATGGGTAGCTCACTCGTTTGCCTATTCATATTCTTTGTACAAGAACTGTTTCGCAGAAATTAGCAAAACTTCAAAATGTCATAACTTCCTTATTTTTCATCCGATTTCAGTCAAATTTTTACCATTGAACTCATAAGATTTTACTCTTTTTTTATCAGACTAACTTATATTTGGACTGGATTTCCGCTTTATAAGGATGAGCAAAATCAGACAAAGCAAGTGGCAGAAGTTTGAAACAAAATCAGACTAGAAATAAGATCAGAAAGTTTTTGATTCAAAGTTTCATATTATGATAGTCATATTGGTCACAATGATATGTGCAAATGAGCTGACATGATGATGTCATTGACTTACCACTCTTCCATTGGTGTGTGTACAAAAATATTGTTAAATTCATGTTGGTTTGTTTTTATCTGTTGATAATTTAGAAACAATGACCCATTCCCCTAAATATTATCATTGTCAAATGATAACGACACAACAAAACTTACATGCAAGGGATACATTAAGCTTTGTTCTGTGTTATTTCAAACCAAAGATGTCATCACTTTATCACTTTATGCATGGTTGCTACTGATGCAAAACTCTACAATTATGTAACTTTTCTACTTAAGGGTTCATGTATTTTGTAACAATTCTACTATTCTGTCTGTTCGTCTGATTTTTACTCTTCCCATAAAATCCAAGAACAAACAAGAACATGGTAGTACGGAATTAGCTGAGTAGCGTCAATAAAATCCCACATGACAAGACAATCTAGTGGCTCATGTTAATACCTACCCCCGACCTTGATGTTACATAATATTACAAGATCCACATGTTAATCCTTACTTAGCTTCCTTTGTGAGAAGGAAGGTACAGTATCATTGCATATTGTCTTTCTTGGCTAAATTCTCATGGAAAATTCTGTGAAGCCACAGTGAGGTTTTTCTAAAAATACCGTATGTCCCCCAAAAAATTACAACGGGACCCTCCGCAGTGATATCTTTAAAAATAGTGACTCAATCTAGATACAAATTCAGGGTATGAAACAATAACTCATTGCCCACATCTTACAGAAAACCCCATTCGATTTGCTTCAGTGGTCAAAGAGAAATGAGGAATTTTGTAGAGGATGTCAGGAATCTCTTCCCTCCAAGTTTTGTCTATTGCATTCAAACACAAGAGCATCGAAGTGCTAAAATTGGAAGAATCAGACTCATGACATGCTTTACAACAATCTACATTTCTCTGTGACCGCTTAACCAAATCGAATGGGCTTTTCTGCAAGATAGAGCTCAGATGTTATATTTTAAGACCCTGAGGTAGCATTTAGACAGGTTAAATCATATTGGGTGTTATCAATTCAAAAATCTGATTGTAATTTTTTGGGGACATACTGTAGATGCTGGAATTTTTTTTTTTTCTCATTCCATCAGTTACATTTTCATTACAGTTGTAGTAAGTAATGGGCCAGTTTGTCATCTCATCTGCTTCGAAAATATTTCTCTGATAATCACAGTAAAGCAGATAATTCATTATACAGTTGAACCTCTCGTATCCGGACAAGTCGGGACCGGGGCTCATCCGGATAAGGGATTTGGCCGGATACGGGAGACTCAATGCTTTATACATGCACATATACATACACATGTACTGATGTAGCCCATTGTAGTACCACATGTAGTAATGTGTATACTGCAACCTTTCCATTGTTCCACTCAGTAACAGACCCCAAAATAGAGGTTCGTGTTTGCAAGAATGAAATCATTTTCTTTTATAAATTCTTGGGATGATTTACCTAAATAATTATTCAGAAATGTATCAAGTACATGTAATTCATGTGTGTTTGTGTAGGAGTTCTCAAGGAGTTGGGAATCCCCCTTTCCTCCCGTAATTATTATTAAAAGAAATCACGGCGAGATTGCGTCCGTATAATAGAGAGATCCGGATACAGGGAGGCCGGATAATAGAGGTTCAACTGTACCTGTTTATAAATAGGGCTATTACTTCACTAGAATACAAAAGGCATATTGCTGGAGTGGCCAAGCCATGATGAAACAGCCCCCAGACAAGTTTGAACAATGGTGTGTCAAAACATGTGCAAGTTTTGTTGTTGTGTTTTGTTTTTTACTGGTGGTATGCATTGCTTTGATGGCATTGAAAAATACAAATAGTGTATTGAGCTCCGCAAACACCTTATTTTTTTTTTTTTTTATTGCCTTTCATGGTGTGAGCCTCTCTTGAACTTAAATCCCTATTTTGCAGACATGGAGTGATCTGTTTATTTACCTTGCAAGTTGTTTTGGGAAGTCAACTCATGTTACCAACCTTCTCAGTTGGTCTTGAGCCTATCCCATTGTTTACACATCGACGTCTGAGAGCCTCATAAATGCTACAATGACACCATGTGGACTTATTTCAATTGGGTTGAGTGTTCATGTGATGTACAGGGTCTAACCCGCAGTTCATGTAGTAATACGGTGCTTACAATGTAGATCTAACAGTACCCATGTGTGGTATTCATTCGTATTCTGTGAAGATGTTCTATACCATCAGCTTTGCTTTATATCAAGGCGTTTCATGGTTTTTCAAGGTGTCCGTCTGTCTGTTCCGTTCGTACGTCCCGGATTCTTTTTAACGCTGTTTTACTTGGAGTGCTGCTTTATGTTCAAGTTGAACCTTAATCCCGGAACCTCGTAATGAGAGTCCCTTTTGTTAGATCCTTGAAGTAATCCAGATTTTAGGAGATAGAGTGAAGTAAAACAAACATAATTGTAGAAGATTTATCAATATCAAATATTGAATAAGAAAGTTATGACTGTGTGCTGTAATCATATGGCTGTAGATGATTTGTTTTGTTTTGTTTTATTTTATTTTGTTTTGGGGTTTGTTTGTTTTTTTCTCTCCCTCATGTGGTTGGACGTTCTGTATTTTTTTTTTTCTTTTTGAGGGGGTGGCTGTTTTGTTTTTGTCTGACCATCTGGGAGTCTGATGGATAACTTGAAGATGACATTAAGAGTCCTTATTTAACTCGATGTGTACAGCAGTCTCCGCAAAATGGGGTTCTATTCTATTGGATTCTCTATTTGATACTTCACTGGCTGCTTATTTGATGCACAGGCTAAACAAATAGTTCTGATGCATCTTATACATAACCTGATAATCGGGTATGGTCATTAAAGTGGAACAAGAAATTTTCCGGACAAACTTGATCTAGTTTCAGAGCTTCCTGCAGAAAATTTGTAAAATGAATTGAAGTATGATTTCTGAAGAAAGTGTGGAGAGTGTCTGAGAGATGATAGAGTCCATAGTTTCAGATTTTAACATGTTACAGGCGACTCCCATAATTACAAAGTCCTCAGGACCAGCAGTTTTCATTCGTTATATCGAAATATCATCATAGCCGGACAGTAAAGCATATAAAGTTATATGAAGTTGATAATTTTTGGGACATAAATTTTTACTTCGTTGTTATGAGAACTCTGTTTTAACCTTGTTCGGTATAACGGGAGTGCAGTGTATTTTATGGTGAGTGTGGATTTTGTTTGTGTATCGACGCAGGATTCTTGGTCAGCGAGTGGCGGAGCTAGAGAAGAAGCTGAAGACCCTCGAAGTGGCCGGTCTCTGGAACCTACCTCCTTCCACAGCAGGTTTGTTAACAATACTTCCTTTGTAGACTCTCCTGTTTAAAGGGGCATTCGAGACACTTTTCATACACGAAAATTGTAATTTCACATCATGTACGGTAGTACATAAACCGACAGCTCCATGTATAGATTTGTGGAATTTATTGTGGTCCTTGAGCGGAGAAACCTATACTTTGAAAAACTTTTTGTAAGCAAATTACACTGAACAATCATGATGACATAGGAGGCTCACTTATTTAAAAAATGTAGCAGTGCAATTCCATTACAATACTGATTACTTAACAAGCTCACCTGTGTTTAATCTATGCATGCTTTCTTCTTTTTGTTCTGTTTCCTTCTTTTGTTCTGCTTCCTTGAGCCCCAATTCATGCATTCTTATGGTGAGGCTGCCATGTCACCATCCTTGTTCATTGCAATTTGTTATAAATTTTGATAACATTCTTATTCCTCAACCCAATCACTATAAATTCCGAAACTCCGTACTCAGGATTACTTATGTATACTTGTTCAAATATAAAAGTCTGAAAATCATCCAGGTCTCCTTTTACATAGGCCACAAGAAGAAGAAGAAGAAAAAAAAGAGCACCATTTTGAACTTGTGATGTGAATGAGTTGCTTACAACCTTCATAAAAGACATCTGAGAGATCTTCAGAACCAATGAAAACGCTTATTCCATTTTTGGTCTTTCCCCATGTATGTATGGATTTATTCATTCATTTATTCAATCTTTTTACTTTTTCTGTATCCATGTATCTCTATGTAGCTATCCATATGTCTATATATCTGCCAGTCTCTCTATTTCATTGATGCATGTTTGATTGTATCTGTTCATAAGAGCATAAACATGAAATAGGAACAATGATACAAATGAAAGAAGACATTGCCTTTTGTTGTGAAAAGAAATGCTGTCCTTGTCAGTGGCTTCAAGTTTAGATTAGATATTTGCCTATGCTTGAATGAGCAACTGTGTTATTAAAGGAGGAAGTGAAGATTATCTCTGTGTTGAAAAGATGAATAAAAAAAGATTTCTACAGGATGTGGAGTGGATTGTGTGATTTTGTTTTTGTTTTTGTTTTTTTGCATGGTTTTCTGAATACAGTATGTACACCATGCCACAACACTGAGAAAGAGGAAAATGTCCATCTGTATGTTACTGTAATCATCAATGCTTAGACTTACAAAATGATACACCTTTCTCCTGCTGAAGGAGCACATATGGTAAAATATGTCTTGCCTTTTTTTCTTTCTTTTTTTTCACAGCACGCAGTGCAGCATTCTTGGCCAAAGAGAAAGAGCAGATGGCGTCTGGGTTGAAGACGCTGCTACCCCACCACGTGTCCTCAAGCAGCGACGAGAGTCCCAAGAGTCTTGACGACGCCAACAGCCACCCATCTTCCACGAGGTCCACTCCCCGCAGCACCCCTTCTCACAGCGCCTCTCCGCCCCTCCGCAGCCGCAAGGGCGAGTTAGCCCGCCAGGACACGGAGGACAGCCTCATCTTGCTGGATGAGTTGGAGGACCGGGTGGTGGCGACGGAGAAGACTGCAGTTGCTCCGGCTCCCGGCTCCCCGTCTGATCGTCACCTACCAAAAGAGAGCACAGGCAGAATCGCGGAGGGCAGACTGATCGTGCTTCACGAAGGCGAGAATGTCAATGCCGCCCCAGGGGAGAGGAGTGAGGGAGATGCGGGGGGAAGATGGCACAGTAAGCCGACGCCTAGCAACGGAGACGGGGAACAGGGGGATGGATCTGCTGATGCTACCACATTTGGTGACAATGATGGTGCTCCGGCGTTGGAGAGGTGCACCAATGGTGCCGGAGACGCGCACGGGGATGTCTCTGCACAGCGGGAGAGGGAACTGCTGAGGAATATCTATGAAATTGAGCAAGAGCAAGGTGATTGTGAAGGAGATGGGGAGGAGAACACCAGCACCCTAGGAAGTGGGGGAAATGATGGTTATGACGAGGATAGGGCAGAGTTTTACAGCGACCTGGACGGGGACGAAATGGAGAACAACGAGGAAGACCAGCTTATCCTGGAAGTGCCTCTCGAGGATTCAGACCCTCAGTTCAGCACCGCCCCCCCGGCAGCGGACAGGCTGAGTACCAGCTCGCTGGAAAACCTCTTTGACAGCGTGGCTGAGAAGCTGTCACTCAAGAGCAGAGAGAGGCAGGAACTCCAGAAGGAAGAAGTGGGTCATCCTTCGTCACCTCTGCTGATGCGGGAGAACCAATCAAGTGTGGCTGTCATAGATACAACCCCTCAGTGTGTCTAGTAGTCTGGTTCTTGCGCTTTCACTTTCTGATCAAGTACCTCATCTCATGTAAGAATAGAAAGGGGCAGCAATAAAGAGCTGAAGGACATTAAAGGACAAGAAATGATACAAAAAACAAGATGGAATGAATAGGACATTATATGTTCTTCTATGTCAGGAATGTACTTATCCATTTAAAAGTACTTACCCACTTTGGGTCAGTGAAAGTTCTGAAAACTCTCCATGTAGTGTATGAGCCAAAAACACAAAACAGCTGTCTCCTTACGGAATAAGATTAGCAGCATACTTTTATTGACGTGCTAATTTTGGCCCGAATGCACATCTCTGGCCAAGGGTGAGACGGGCAAAGATTCTGTGTACTCTTGTGAGGACGACCTTCGGTCATGGTCATAGTATGCTGTTGAGAAGCACCTAAGTTAGAATTCATCCTCCTATCTAGCTGATATCGGGGGTCCATATTTGCTTTATACTTAAGAGGTGTCAAAAATCTTTCCCCTCATCTGGCCCTTTTTTCCAACATTTCTTTTTTTTTTAATTGGACAAATAACAAATATACATGAACAAAGAAAGGGTTGTACATCCAACAAAAAATTTCCCAAAGTGCTGCAGCAAGAATCTCTGCCTTACAGTATATTTCGGTGAAAATTTTGCCAATGGACCCGTTCTGTAATGTGTCCAGATTTTGTGCATGCTTTGTCCGCAAAAGTTGCCCTTAACAACCACAAAGCTTGCCGGAGGCTTGCCCTACCTAGCCACAACTAAGTGAATTCCTGCCTTTGGAACTTAATGGGATGGAGCGGGTGAATGAAATGCTTTGTTACTGGGCAGGCTGTAGAAAAGAAACATCTATATTTAAACTGTAATATAATTAGAGTTGCAGAAATGGTCTTTTGCTTGCAGCCCACCCATGTGTGAGATGCACAGACACCACTCACAGTATTGCTGACTTCCACTTCCATTATCTGTAGAATCTGTGGTATCTGTAGATACATAACATTGACAATGACAATTAGCAAAACCGTGTGAAGGGACCTGTAATTGTCTCTCTGTGCTACTAAGGTGCATAGTGCGCCCTTTAAAGGGTGTGATCATGCAGTCACACGTGGTCGATGTGTAGACTTGACAATCAGAGCATCGCATGCTGACACTGAAACTAAAGCATGTAAATACATCATACATTTGTCTTGCCTTCAAAGGTGTCACTTTATTTATTATGATGGAATATATTGATTAATGTTCATACTCTACAAGGCAATGACTGTTAGGTCGTCAAGTTTCTAAATGCCAATAGGTCATATTTCAATTTAGTTACAACTTGTACATATACCTGCCATATGCTTTTCTTTATTGCCTCCGCCACGAAGTGTCGCCGGAGCATTATTTAAATTAGATATTTGGAAAGTGAATATTCCAACGCACGACTTTTTCGGTTCTTATGTGTGTGTGTGTGTGTATATATATATATATATATATATATATATATATATATAATATATATATATATATATATATATATATATATATATATATATATATATATATATATAATATACACACACACACACACACACACACAGATGGGTATGAAAATGTATTGTGAACATACTGTAAAACATGATATATTCACGGCATGAATTTTTCACAAATTGGAGCCGACGGCTTTTTTTGCGGCATGAAATTTTCGCGAAATGCCACTGGCATTCAATGCATATAGTGTAGACAAGAATTTTTGCATGCATTTTAATTTCACGAATCTTGGCGCTCGCGAAATTCGCAAAATTAAAATGCACCCGAACATTCCTCGTTTTACAGTAGCTTTAGCAGTCGTTGACATTAATGAAATATTTGTTTTCATGCCTATCACCTCCATGCTGTGCCTGGTGTGTCGTTAGTGTTGCAGTCGAATTAACAAGGCACACCTCAAATCGACTCACTGCTACAAATGATGATGAATTCATGCCAATTATCAGGCCATGTGGTGTGGCATGTATCGAGAATCCTCCAGCAAGACAATTTCTTGTGTATGTGTTTTTTTTTTTTGTTTTTGTTTTTGTTTTCGCAGTATTGTGGGGATTCCCCGTTTCTGCTGCATGTAGATTACGTAGTGTGGATTGCGTGTAGCTATTTGAGCACATTGCAAGTACACTGTACATTCAATACATCAATATCACAACTTTCCCCTCGGGAGAGAAAAGTGAAGGCCATCGGGAAATTCTACTTAGGACTGTGAATGTTGCAAGATTGTCCTTACACTTTGTACCCCACGTATTAAAGTAAGCAACAACCATTTCACAGCGTGGAGTAAGTAAATATTGTCACGGAGCCTCCACCTTCCAACATTCCAGAGATAGCTGTCCGTGTACATTGCCAACATACTTTGCCCCATCATATCAGGTTCACAATGAAACTTGTTCGTTAAACATGTGCCGCAGAGTCGAACCAAAAAGCATAAAGACTTTGATGTGGCCCTTACTTTCATTTTTTTTTTCTCTCGTGTTTATACAGGCATATGTCTTCTTTGTGTTGAGAGAAAAAAATGGGGATGGGGTGGTAAAGTGGTTGCATGTTGAGACCGATTCAAGTTGTTGTTTTTTTTACTTGTCAGTACATAAACCTGTACAGAGACATGTGTAAGGAGTTAACAATTCAAGTTTACAGACAGACGGGTGAAGTTGGTGCTTCTGAATGTACATAATGGCATGCACACTATTCACATTTCTTATTTTTTAATGAAGACTATTTTTTTTTTCAACCCCATGAGTAATGAGGTGGTAACTCGTGCAGAATCTAACAAAATTCCTCCCTCTCAATGTTTGTATGCCAGCTTTTAATGCATCCTCCTCGTCTCGCATCAGTTGGTGTCTCAATCACCCGATGAGCCAAATTATGATACACTGACTAAAATTGGAGTGGTGGTGCAGTTTAGTTGTGAGAAATCTGAGAAAGTCATCATCCTGGCACATTGCTTACTTCTTGATATATCTGTGTTAGGTGATAATTGATTGGATTTGGATTTATATGGCCTGCAAACATTGTCATATGGTGTTATATTGGTCAGAAGGGCAAATATTCCCCCAAAAGAAGGGGAATATGATGTGGTACAGCCACCAAGTTATCAGCTTTAAGAGGAAAAGAAAAGATTTGATGTGCAACATGCCCATTCTTATTTTACAGCTAGGATATCTCACATGAACACTAACATGTTCATACTCGCGTAAATCGTGAGTATGACATACAGTCAACCTTTGACCTCGTTGGCCTACGTTAACCTCAAACAAGTCGAAATTCGGCTACGCCAACGATGAATTCTGTCCGGGAAGAGACGTATCAAACATGTGTCGACGCTATTGTGTAAGTCCCATTTCTCATTGGTTGGATTTTGTCTGGTCCCTGTGGATTCAACTTGTGCGAGGTCAACAGTAGTATCTATTCATGATGCTGCGGTGATGCCGTTGGAGACTGCCGCAGCCCTATACAAACAGTTCGTTTATGTTGACATTGCTTGTTTGAAATGACTTTTATTCCTATCCTAGGGTACTCCTGTACATTCAAAATGAGTGTAACCATTTCTGTTGTTGTCTGTGGATGAAGTCTACCCACCTTGTTAGTGTGAATCACATGATATAAAATGTTATAAGCATGTTGTTTATCAAATCGGGGAGATAAGCTTGGATTTTGACACAATTTAGCATTAAACGTCTCAGTGTAGCAACGTTTAAAGTAGTACGTTTGAATTGCAGATGCACTCTTCATGTCTAAAGGTGGCAGCAAATCCAACGATTTGCTCAACAACAAAAAAAGGTAATTGATAAAGCACATGAGTACATTGTAATGACTGAACTCAAAGTTCCTGCCAAATTTCCAGAGGAATTGTACAGAGCAAACTTGAAGTACAGCTGTAGTAGAATTGGACTCTATCCAGCATTGTGATAACAGTATTTACACGATTCCTGATTGATCAATTTTTTACCCCCAAAGGAGCTGAAAATAACCAGCAATATTTTCTGCAAATGAGTGTACAGTTTTCTGTCCTGTTAGAACAGAAAGCTTGACATTGTTCCATGTAATGGGTTTATTCATATGAATATTTTTTGAAGAAATTAAGTGTTTTTCTTTTCCATCGATATGATCGATGTTACTACAGCAGCTAATTGAGCTGTCAAGTTTCCCGTTTCTTTACAGAGCTTATCTCATCATAATGCATTTCCTCGTAATCTTGTATCGCATACTTCATCTAGACACTTTGTCAAATTGTGGCGTGCCGATCAGCAAATAGATTCAATGTCAACATCTCGAGCCTCTGTTTGTTTACATATGATACATTGTAATATGCTGCGTTTTCAGATAACGGTCTGAATACACAGTGTTAATCACGCAAGGAGCCAAAAATGGCAACAAAGTTTAATAACCTGTGAGCCAGCAGGATTGCAGTACATGTAAGTGTCTATGGGACTTCATCCTCTCTGTATCTGTCATATGTATATATATCTTTATGTTGCAGTTTAGCGAAAGTGAACCATTGGCTTTTGTGGTCCTTCTGGCTCCTAGAAATCTGTCTTTTGACAGTTTTTATATCTGTCACAGAGTAATGAAAGTGTGATTAGACATATCTTAAGAGAGATGGGGGGGGGGGGTGTTTGTCTGCAAGGCATGGGAAAAGCCTCTAAATATCTCCGTGGTCTCCACATGATGTAGCCAAGCAGGGCATTGAAAGTATGTTTGGAAACTTTGCATAAGATGTCGCAACCCTTTCCTTCTTGGTAGCCCAACCATTGTCCATAGAATATTTCCTACCAGATAGGTATGGTATGAGCATAACAAGTAAGGGTGTCAGATTTGAGCTCAGACTACTTCTACAAAATAGGGGCAGGTTACAGATATGAATTGGTACTTTAATTCTCTTTTGGATTCTTTCAGTCCTTGAGCCCAAATGGCAGAGATGCCAACTGTTACTTTTTTGGCAATATTTTTTCCTTTTTTTTTGGTGCAAATAATACTGCAGGTTTTATGGAAAATGTTGTTTTTCCCCCAATTGTATTACTACAGATGTATTTTACAAGAAAGGTGAAAACACTGTTTTTCCACCAAAAATATGTTTTTTTCCAGCCCTCTGAATACTGCAGTGGTGTTTACAAAGTTGTCACCCCTGATATGATGGCCCTTCTGATATCAAAGAGTGTTACATGCCTTGGAAATATTATCTGTGAAAGTTCCTATATCATAGATAGTATTACAAAGAGACCCTTCTCTTCTTTTTTTCTTCAATTAAAGGTGTACCTACCAACTCCATCAGTATGTGTGCATACATGTATCTACTAAATATGCTTATGTATGGTAAATGAGGCAGATATTGGCTCTAGTGTCTATGTACAGTATTGTAGTGTATGATGGATTCTATGAATACATTGGACTTGTTTAAACATTGGACTGTTTTAAATCTTTCATCAGAGTTTAACTTCAAAAGTTTGGAAGTATTTGAATATTGTAGCTGCAGGGAGGTTTACTCTGTCTTCTTTTTTTCTTTTTTTTGCCACATTTATGTGTTGGTCAGTGTAGGATATTATGATGTTTGATGCCCCCGCCCACACACTTACTGATTATCACCAGCCAAATTCTGAATGCTCCTCAGGGAGAACAATTTTCTCTTAGGCTGATCATCTATTAAATAGAAAATGATACTGTACAGTCCACTCTGAGAATTATACTTTTAGCTGGAATTGTATCAGTTGATGGTACACTATAAATGCAGAAGAAATTGCGATGTTTATATATTTTTAGCAGCGATAGGCAGCTCAAAAATACAAATATGTTGTCTTGTTTCACAAGAAGTATGGCTATTCCATGTATTGAATGCATTGGCAGTTTGAGAAATTCATCTTAGTCAAGTGTGAAATTCATCTGTATTTGAGAGTGGGGAGTCAATTATTTCCACTATTACAGCACTTGATTTATATCTCTGTGGAGGCTGGTATTCCTATAGTGGTATTCATATTTGAAACTGCCTTGTGTTGCAATAAAACATTACTTTTAGAGAGCGTAGCATTTTAATAGAGATGGCACAAAAAGCACCAAACTAGCAGGCCTTGATTTTACAAAGTTGCCTCTTGTAGCTGCCATCGCTGGCTGTCACTGTCAAATATGAAGAGAAGCTGCAGTTTGCAAATGTTAGCGAACATTTACTCAATGTCTTTTGCCAAATGTTTTCTCATGTAGTACTTATATTACCTGATGTGTAACAGGAATCACAATGACCAGCACTGTCAGATGCAAGGTCGAAGGTCATGGGGCCTTTTCTCCAACCGAAACTTGGTGTTGACACTACAAATATCATGTATGTATCCACTGCGTTTTCCCATCCTGTAGAGTGAGTCTGCAAAGAGCAGTTTTCTTCAAGTTAAACCTGTTGAGGACATGTCCCAAGTGTACTCGGGCAATTGTCTATGGGAAATGCGTGTTATAGCAGAATCAGCCTGTCCTCAACAGGTTAACCTGTAAATTGTGCATACATTTCCAACTGTCAACACGGGGGAGGGATTTATTGGCTGTTGTCATGATGGTGGTGAGATATATAGGTGCCACGCATGAATATCGTAATATGCTTGGATCAAACAATTGATTGTAAGTTTGCCTTTTTATTTTTTTTTGTAAGATGGAATGGTAAAATGTTATTCTATTGTTTCTGCTTCACAGTGTGAAGAAATTAACCAGTTTTCAATCAAGCTACAAGCCTATGGAATGCTATGGTGTATAGGTTTAAATAAAACAGTATTCATGTATAATTTATTAGATTCTATGAATAAATCAAATACTTGTAATGTTCTTTTAAGTTAAGTATATTTTTTTGATTGACGTAGTATATATATATATATATATATATATATATATATATATACACACACAAACAAACTACATACATGTATATGTATTCATCTGTGACAACTTCAGTGTGTCATATACATTTAAATGATTAAGCAAGCAACCAAACCACCTTGATAAATGTACTTTGACTTCTTGACTTGGGAGGAAAGATTGCATGTGAAGCATATCTGTGATCATTTCAGTGGCTTTAAATAGTGAAGACATCATATTTTATTGTAGACTCTAATGAGTACATATGTTGGGATACAACATGTCTGACTGTATTTATTTTTATTCCCAGCCAATTGTCACACATGGCAAAGTTATAAACTGGCAAGTGCAGGGATTCTGTATGTTGTTCTGCCAAACTGCAGATTTGTGGCAGTTTTCTTAATTTTTCAAACACTCTGTTAGTTTTCTGCAACGCATTGTGCTTAGCATATTATTTTTTAAATACATCAGAAAGGTGATCACGCACAATGAGTTAGATGTTGTGTTGGCTTGCTTTGTATAAATGCATTTAACAGACTACAGGTATGCTGGACATTTTGAGTGTGTACATACAATGTATTCTGTATACCCACTGCTTCTAGTATGTTCAAGATGTGTGTTAATTACGTTCAGTGCATCAGAAGATTATTATTTGGTTTCTTGAATGGTCATTCCCAGAGAAAACCAAAATGTTCAGTGATTTGGATATATCATAATGTTTTAAGACAATAGAGTCTCCTTCTTTCAGGTTTCATCAGGTTTCAGTTACATTTTGCTAAGTGCAATATACATTTTCAGACTTGCAGATATCGTCTGTTAGAATGAGAAGGGCATTAAAGTTGTCTTGAACACTATGAGTTTTGTGGCAACTTAACGCCCTTATCATTCTCAACAGACGATATATTGATACACCTTTAGTTGCTCAGTTACAGGTATTCATTTAAAGTGGTTTTACCATGACATTCTATATAGAGTTTATATTTTAGCAGGCTGTTGGTGTAGAGGCTACGTGTCTAGCAATATTTATTTTCTGTGCAATGGTTTCATCTCGGGATGTGTCTGTGTATTCCTTTTTCATTCATTCATTCCATTCTATTCAAGCGAGTAGGAAGCGGATTATATTTTACATGTGTAAAATATTTTCTCTCTTTATGGTTCATCACGCTTATTATATCAGTTGTGTGCACTGATTTGGAGATGAACAATGGATTTTGACTATAATTTCCATTCAGAAAGTACTGAAATTTTGGGGGTATCCATTGTAATTGTTCTGAAAAAATGGAAAGCTATATATTAAAGAATATCGAGCAGAATAAGAGATGTGTTTGCCCTGTGCTTTGTTTGTACTTTTCTCTGAGTGTCTATTACTGTACACCATTTTCTCTAAACATTCAATTCAATTTCAATTCAATTTTATTTATTCCACATGCTAAAAAGCATTAAAAAAAACACGAATACACGGACATAACATATTAGGCGCTTAGAAACCATGTATTAACCATGTATTAAGCGCGGTAAAAATGCTAATTATTATTATTATTATTAACATATTGCACATTACGTTTACATGGGAAACAAGAGGAATAATGCAAAAAGATATACTTAGCATGTGTGGGAATTAAAAAACAGACCATATAGGACTTATCAAAGCCGATTCCCTTACAGATGATGATATTATGATATATAGACATTTAATAATACAGCAATTCAATTCAATTCAATTCAATCATAGTTTATTTCCAATCATCGAAAATCAAAAAACATAGTACAAAGTATACATGTGATGAAATATTGTTCAAACGTTTGCATAAGATTCATGTAATATATATACGAGACATATTATAGAACAACATATAACATGTACAATATTTAGGAAAACACTGTATAAATACTTCGTGGGCGAGCGGAAAATAAATTCGATTATGGAAAATAGTGATCCACTAAAAAGCATAGCTTGTCGGACGTGGATCGCTAGACAAATAATGAGTAAATTATATACTATTCTATAACAATATACATGTAATTATTTTGAGATACACCGGTTGGGAAAAAATATAGAATACCAATGCTAGTGCCCGGACACTGCTCACTGAACCACGTGTACCGGGAAAATATGACAAGGACAACACGTTCGTACACACATTCAATTACCCACACGTATACACTGTAAGACGCGAGACAGTACCGAGAGGAGAGAAGACGGTAACAATACAAGTCTACGAAGAACAAGAGACAGGAAAGGAAGAGGAGAGAAGAAAGAAGAGAAGTCTGCACACAGAACACGCCAAGTGCTGCGACATCAGGACAAGTGAAGGCTCAAGCATAAATCAAAACAATTTAAATTATCTAAGATTATAAGTAGAAAGTAAATATTTTCTGAGTTTGTATTTAAATGTAACAAATTTGGGGGAATCTTTTAAACTATTATCCAAATTATTCCAAAGTCTGGGTCCGGTATAAAGAAATGTATTTTGGGCATGTGCGGTTCTCATTAATGGAAGATGAAATTCGTCGGATCGTCGCGTGGGATAGTTATGAACATGACTATTTCGATGAAATGAATCATGGAATATTTTAGGTAAAAAATTACTGTTGTAATTAAACATAAACTGGCCAAGTTGAAACACATACAAATCATTTACTTTTAATATTTTATGGTCAGAAAACAAAGCATTGTATGTTCTCGGGTATGTAAATTAAAAACAATTCTAAGCGCTTTCTTTTGCAGTAAAAGAAGTTTATCAAGTAACATCTGACATGTATTACCCCAAGCAAGAATCCCGTAGTTTAAATAAGGTAGTATCAAACTAGAATAAAGAGTTAATAATGCAGATGAAGGAAGATAATATTTTAATCTATTCATTACACCAATGTTACGTGATATAATTTTACATATGTTATCAATATGATTCCTCCATGAAAGCTTGTTATCGACAAAAACACCAAGAAATTTAAAGGAAGAAACTTCTTCTAAAGGAGTAGTATCAAATGTTATATTGCCTGGGAGGCTATTTAAAGAATTACTAAAAAACATAACTTTTGTTTTTTTAATATTTAATGACAATTTATTTGCGTATATCCATTGTATAACCTTTTTCAGTTCTTCATTGACTGTTCTTATTAAAATGTTTGGGTCAGGGTGAGAAAAAAAAAAGGTTAGAGTCATCCGCGAATAATATGAATGATAGTTTCTCCGAGGATCTATGAAAATCATTAATATAAATAATGAATAACAATGGGCCTAATAAACTCCCTTGTGGAACACCAGATGCAATTGTTTTACTTTGAGAGTCAAAGCCGTTGACATGTACAAATTGGGATCTTTCTGATAGGTAACTCGTGAACCACTCCAAGGCCTTTCCACGTATTCCATAATGAGACAGTTTGGCGAGAAGTATTCCGTGGTTAATCGTGTCAAAGGCCTTGGAGAAGTCCAAGAAGATACCTATTGTGTGTGAAAGTGTGTCGAGTGCGTGTGTGACTTTGTCGATGAGGGCAAGTAGTGCGTGTGTTGTGCTGTGATTTTCCCTGAATCCAAATTGAAAGTTTGAGAATATGTCGCAGGTTTTAAGAAAACGTACTGTCCTGATATAAACTATTCTTTCAAGAATCTTAGAAACAGAAGATAATAGAGATATGGGTCTATAGTTATTGACATCATCCTTCTCCCCTTTCTTGTAAATAGGAATTACTTTCGCAATTTTCATGCTATTTGGCACATGGCCAGTTGTAAGCGATGAATTGATAATGTGTACTAAGGGATCCACTATTTGAGGAATTATGTTTTTTATCAAATAGTTGTCAATTCCGTCATGGCCAGGACTTTTTCCTTCTTTCAAATTAGCAACAATCTTTATTATTTCTTCTTTATATGTTGGGTCAAAAAATATAGTTTTGGAGTTAGGTGTATCTAAAAAATCATTAAAAGATTTACTAGAAAGAGGAATATTTTGAGAAAAATTTTTCCCAATTGAAGAGAAAAAGTCATTGAAAATTTCCGCCATGCCAGCGGGAGTGTTGCTGGAGGCATTGCCCCACCGAATTTCAGAAATATTAGATGAATTGTTTGATGTATTCATAGCATTCTTTAATGTTTTCCATGTGTTTTTAATATCATTTTTGTATTTGCTTATCTGATTCACATAAAACATTTTCTTCTGCGTACGTAATAATTTGGTGAGTGTGTTTTTGTATGAAACATATTTTTTCTTATTTTTTTCAGTGGGATTACATCTATATTTATAAAACAAATTGTTTTTCCTGTTTATAGATCGTAATATAGACTGGGTTATCCACGGGAGTCTTGGGATTTGCTTATATCTATTTTTTATGTTACGCAGGGGAATATGGTTATCGATTTCGGAGGTAAGAGTAGATATGAAATAGTCATAAGACAAGTTGACATCGGTAGTGTTGTATACAGAAGACCAGTCGATTTCTTTTAAACTGTTTTGAAGACTTATAAGATTATCTGCAGTAATCTTACGACGCTTATAATAATTATTTTGTTTAATCAGTTTAATTGGTGCCTGAGTAAATAGGAAAATGGTCAGTGATGTCTGAGAGGACGATACCAGACTCAGGAAGTGGAAAAACATTACAAAAAATGTTGTCTATGAGGGTAGCCGATTGGCTGGCGACACGGGTAGGCTTGGAGATTAATGGTAAAAACGAAGCAGACATTAATGTTTCTATAAATTCTTTTGAACTGTTTTGGGAGTTACATTTCATGAGATCGATATTAAAATCGCCCATCAAAAATGTATCTTTATTAAGTATCATGGGATTTTGTACTAAATCCTGCAAAACAATCAAAAAATCATTTAAATTCGAACGAGGGGGCCTGTAAATTACGCCAATCATAATGTTTTTTCCATGTGGATTTATCAATTCAATAAAAAGGGATTCAAGTACATCGCTCATAACACTAATCTCCTCATGTATAATATATTTAATTTTTTTTTGAGATGTATAAACCAACTCCACCACCAACTCTCTCGCTTCTATGTCTAAATACAAATTCGAATCCGGGTACAGCATCATGTTTCATTCCTTGGACATTTTAGTGGTGTATCTCATGACACGTGTAACACAATCATGATGTGCTATCAAAGAAAAAAGAGGGAGGGGATTCATTTGAGTTGACTGTGATGAGAAGGGTTAAGCCAAACAAAGAGAGAAGTTACCAAGTTTCTATAAAGGGGGGGGAGTAGAAAGTTATTGATTTTAAAAGCTTGACATGCAGTTTGAAAATACTGCTCTAGGTCATAGTTGCATATCCTTGGCAACTGGAAAAGTCAATGCCGTGATTGTTGCCCAAGTGTGCTATGTAGTTTTGTATAGAAATATAGCTTAATTTTTTTTGTTCATAATTTAGCAGCTGTTTCTTCTCCCCTCCCCCTACGAATAGTTATCATTTGCAAACTTGTTGCAAGTGTACAATAATTTGATCTGAAAGAAATATATACACTCAGCAAAAACAGAAAATAAACTCTTTTCTAACTTTATATTTCTCATAGAATATTTGGCTAAAAGTTAACGTATTATAACCATATTAAAGGTAATTTTATTGGCTATCAACCTGGTATGGCAATAAAAAGGAAAACTTTATACATGAATGAGCACCCTTTTATTTTTGTCTTTAAAGGCACAAAACTAAAAATTGCAAAAATGAACAAGTCATTCATGCATAAGTGCTCTATCATATAACAATGAGAACAAGACAAATTTAACACAATAGGAAACATAAATAAAGTTGCAAAAATATACCTGTTATCTCTATAGTATCTTTGACATCCGAAAGATCAATAAAGGCTAAAGATAATGGAGGAATATGAAGAATCTTTGGTCCAATCCAAATTCAAAGGAAATAAAAGAAGCAACATCAACAAAACTGGTAGAAATTTGAATATAAAGTTAGGACAATTGTAAATTATATTTAGTTCCTTAATAGATATTGCTTGTCTCATGAATTTTCAAATTACTAAATAAAGAATAAACTAAAAAAAAAATCTGATTATTCTATTCTCTGAGCCTTTACTCTCTGTGTTATTTGAAGTTTGAGTTGACAGAAAATTCTTATTTTCCCCCTTACATTTCCCACTGCTTTTGTTTGAGGTTATATGAAAACTTATTTTTGCTATTTCATTCAAATCTCTCATAGTGCTAAACTGGTCTTTTGTTAGCATTGTTATCTTGAAGGGCATTTTCAAATGAAAGACAATATCAATTTTTGCAATTTTTACTCTTGTGCCTTGGAGAACAAAAATGAATGTATTCATTTAAGCATAAAGTATCCCTTGATATTAACCTACGAGATTGATAGTCAAACTAACTTTAATAGATTTTCCTACAAATCTTCTACGAAAAATATGAACGTGAAAAAGTGTTTACTTTCTTTTTATTGCTGAATGTATACACAGTTCACTCCCATCACAACAAACACAGTTCTAATAAAAAATGTTCTTTACAATAAAGTCAAAATTTATACACCATACTGTTTGGTTATGACATAATTTTGACATGGATATATGAGCCCATGACATCATCACCTCACTATATCTTTCTATGTGAGTTTAACTGATATCCCTTTTCTGGAAAATCATGTGAAATTTTTGATTTCAATAATGTTCTTGTTTCAATCTCCTATCAAAGAGTTTTCATGGTCCTATCTGTCTAACTGTTATACTATTTGTGTTGAAGCCAAAGTTAGGTTAATGTTACTTTAGTATACATCCAAGATTGCAAGGTTACTCATAATATAGTAATTGATCTAATGCTGATGGCAGATTAGGCAATTTCCGACAGTAACCATGGTTTCTGCAATTATTTCCAGTTTTAGTACTTGAGTGAGTCCTTCACTGATGCTTGTGTAGGTGGTTTCCATCAACATGCCTACTGAAAATCTTTTTCACACCTTGTTTGGACAGTTTAAAGTAGCTGTTTTAGACATTCAGAAAAAAGGCAATATACATACATGAGTTCTTTTCTGTCATGTTTGTTTGTGTGTGTGTGTGAGTGTGTGTGTGTGTTGTTTTTTTTTCTTCCATGGCATTAAGAAGTTGTTCAGGTGTGTTCATCTATCGTGGGAGATAGATGACAATCAAATCATGGTGGAATTAGATTTGAATTGCACAATAAAATATGCAGTGCACTTAATAGTGTGAGTCAACATCAGTGATGCAGCACTCTAACAAAACATTCTCCCAACCAATACTCAGGATTTAACCCCCAATGACTCTTTGAAAAAAGGATCTCAGGAATATCCCATTGAAAGAACAGTACCTGTGATCATGTAATTAATGGATGCCTTGGATTTGTGATTGATTTATATTTTTGTTTCTTTTGCAAATGGTCAATCTTCATTCGGTTATGTTATCTGTAAAAAAAAAGCTATGAAACATTTTATTATAGGTGCTATGTAATTTCGTATGTTATTGTTATTATTAGTGTTATTATCATTATCATTATCAATATTATTATTATTACTGTTATCAAAACTGTAACAAGGTACTGGGACACAGTGCAGGCTTATATACCCTTTGAAGTCTCACACCTATAATTTATTCTCCCACAGACATGACAGTGTTAAAACAAAAACAAATCTGTAAAATAAATGAAAGATTCGATGTCTTTCATGCTTCATATCCAATTAAGACATCTTTCCTTTCTTTTCAGTTGTGAAATTTGCAATGTTTGGTTGTTGTTGTTGTTGTTTTTTTCAGCTCAAACATCTCTCAGATGTCCTGAAAGGAAGACTGATGTCACCACTCAAAATGTAGGCCTACATGTGTCTTGTGATGGTTTGCCCGAAACAAACACAGTCCACTCAATTTTAGATCAAGTTGTGTCCAGCTTCCAATTGAGGTGCATTTTGTTGAGAGATTTGTTCTATGATCAATCACACATATTAGTCCTTTCCAGAGTGATATATGGGTCATTCTTTGCTAAGTGAATATTTTTGGCCTTACAAATTATTGAAAGAAAAAAGTGTCTCAGAAATGGAAAATCTTTCATAAAGTGGGAAAATCACAATGAATGTTGACTTCATTTAATACGGGCGCAATCTTTATGGGGGTGTTTCCTCATTTAGAATAACTTTCAGTTTTTAGTGTTGCAGTAATAAATATATGCAAAATGTGACGTGACGGAGATGACGTGATGGAGATGACATTTTGTAATCTAATATGGCATAAACAAATTTAAGGATAGATATTTAATACAACTGAACAAAAAAAAAGTAGCAGTAGTTAAAGGACTTCTAATATGATTAACACGATACATTTTTAATATCACTTTATTGTTATTTTGTACTACAGAGAAAAAATTCCCTCAACGTCATCTCCGTCACTTTTCGTGATGGAGATGACGGGTCCGACAATTAATGGCCTCATATCATCTTCCTAATCCGTTCACCTGCAGTAAGTACCATATGTACTGGTAGAGGGTATGATCTTCTCTCTTGTTATGCCACCAAAATTATAAATTAATTTGATTTGATATGTAATCTTAAGCATTCACAAATGACGCTGAATAAAGGTACGACCTGGCTTTTGTCACAAATTTCAAAAAAATTGTAACTTTCTTGATTAAAATAGAAAAAAATCAGGTCGGTTCTTCAACTTCAGCATGTATATGTATATGTATATATATACATACATATATATATATATATATATATATATATATATATATTTGCCTGTAGCCCACATTAGGGAGACAAATGGGGGTTATAATGTGTATATTAAGGAGACAGTTTCTCAAAGGAGACAATTTGCTGTCTCCTTAATGATTGCACAACTTGTACCATCTTACTGAAAGGATATTGGCGTCTTTTGCACTCTTTTTCGTTGAGAGGGAACCAACCTTATTCTGCATTACCACTCGGTCATGTATCATAATTTAAAGTTGGAAGACAGGATAGGTTAGTTGTTTTCATCGTGTATATCTGTAGGGGTTATAAAGCGACATAAAGGAGACTTTCAGTTTTTGGCTTTTTGTGGAAAGAGGAAACTGTATATCTTCATTACAAAGGTGTCAGCAACAAATATATCTTTTCTATACATTCTGGTACTGGTATCATCAAATATACTTCAGAGTTGTTCATTAAACATGCACTTAATTGAAAAACAGCCCCTCGAAATTGCACTTTTTGATCCTTACACACCGTTCACATTCGATCGGCTTTTCGGCCGCTCGCGCGCTACGTACGCCTCCCCGCGCGTGCGCGCCTTTGCATGATAATGTCGCGACAGTACCAAAACACTTGCACCCAGAAGAAGATCAGAAAAGAACAACATGGAATCGCGAGACTTTGCAAATTGTACTGATCATGGAAGAATTGTGGGGTAAGTGATCACTGAAAACCACTCTTTTTTTAAAGAACATTCATGTACATTAGGTGCATCTATTAAACAGGCGAGCCGTCGTATAAACAAGTACGGACACACGCAGTGGTATGGTGGGGCCTATTTCCAGAGTAGTCTCCTATGGCATGCCTATGGCTATTACTCCGTTGTTACTAGTCTAACGTTAGAATCTAGTGAAAAAAAAGGAGCAATCGTGAGCTGGAAAAAGAAATAGAGTCGCAATGGTTTTCAATGCGACAGAAATCACATAGTTTTCACCAAGTTGCTGGAATTTTTTTGTTTTATGATGCGGGAAATTGTAACGTCCTTTCATCATCACGTATCAGTTTAGTCCCATGCGTTGGTTCTGATCAGTGATGTATGGTTACACTCTTGATCAGTACGCGTATGAGAGCTCTCATCCGACCACCAAGGGCAATTAAAGAGTGCCAAGACTTGGATGCTCTCTTGAATACGCGTACACGTACGCGTGCTCCAGGGGGTATGATGATCGGGTGTCCAAGACATTGACACCCTAAAATTATCCTGTATCTATTTTTAGCGATAGAAACTTAAAGGTAGGGAATCCCATTTGCATGCATGCCTTAAATGAAGAGTTCTATAAATACAGTGGTATGTTGAAGAGAGTATCATTTTAGAAACTCCCATAAAGTAATGAAAGTGGAAGGTAAAATTTTGAGTACATTTTTATTGACCGTTAGATTTTGAATTCAATATTTTTCGGGGCTCACCGTAAATTCCAGTCGATTACTAGGCTACCTTTTCAGACCCATGCGGTGCCATGCACTGCATGTGTGTCCATCATGTATATTTTGTGAAGAAAGTTCATCAAAACTTACAAATATTTCTATAACGGATACATTCGTGCCACACACTCTATAGTATCAGTATGTTATTACATCAGCTCTTATACTTGTAGATTTGTGTTTGAGAGTGGATACGGTACTGTCTCTGCTGGACATTTTTTTTTTCCCAGTGGTTCTGAATTCTGTACTCAGATGATATTTTGGCCAAAAATAGCACCAGTTATTCACAAAGCCAATTACGAAAAATAGTTCAATCTGATTTTTGGAAAATAGACTTCAAACATACCCCTCTCCAAAAAAGTTGTCTTGATTTTCGTAATGGAATAATCAACATCTCACATCGTGTCCTTGCTCCAGAATCCTAATTCATACCCACAATTTACCTTGCACATTCCTACTGAGTGGAGGACAAAGGAAAAAATCAGCCAATGAGGGTCAAATTTCATGTTTTACTGTGAAATATCAAATCTGAATGTACAGTATTCATATAGTTCATGCAAAAGAATCTTGAGATTAATTGACATCTTTATCTAAAGTAGTTTTTTTTTAAACATTTTTGTGGCACATTTTCATGATTTTGGTCAATACCACGATCTGTGAGGCTAGTCTAGGAATCCCGCGCATGTTGGATGTCATTAGTACGTGGAAATGTGCACGTCCGGAATTACCTTTGCTGTCCAGTAATACCCTACCGTACCTGTATATACATTGTAAATCAAGAAGTAAAGCATAGATTCCAGATTTATACATGTTTCTCAATCCTGCAATGTATATGTCTCTTTGAGCTTGTAAAGGCGGCTAGGGTAGGTTCTGTGCTGAAGTACCGAAGAGTCCACATTGGTTGTAAATCAGAATATAATGTTTCCTGTAGGCCTACAGTGTAGACTCACTAGAGTCTGATGTTAGTTTATGACAACTTCTAAGCAATCTTTTGTTGTTTAGTTTTTGAATGGTGAGTACAATAAAGTCAGAAAGAGGTGGGTTCTTAACCAGTTGAGGATGAGTCGCAAGTATACTTGGGAAGGTGTCTATGGGAAATGCATGTTGTAGCAAAATCAGTCCATCCTCAACGGGTTATGAGACTAGTACTGTGTCAAAGACAGTGTATTGCATTGATGTGTACATTTTGCCAGAATATATGAGTCTCATGGGAAATTTTACTAGAAAATCTGTAAAAGGCAAAACCTACCTTTTGTTGAATTGTATACCTTTTCTTGGTTTTTCTTCTTTCATTCATTTTTTTTTCAAGAACATACATGGGGTTAATTGTGGAAAACTTTGCACAATAGCATCAAAGTAATATGAATCGTCTAAAGTGTCAAATAGCCTATGCTATTATATGCAAATAGATACTAGTGGATACATCGAATTTCCTTGTTTTTTAATTTTTCTGTTGTCCTCTCTCTTTTAGGAGCACATCAGTTCCACCTTCTCAACAGAGCTGACCTCTTGCTCCTCCAGCACAGAAATTAACCCATTGAGCAGAACATCACTCAACCAGATATCTCCACCTAACCCAATTGGTCCCCATCCTCCTGTACCAAGAGAGCATCCTCCAGATTGTCATTTGGGAAGGAACATCTCTGCCTTAACTTGCCATCTCAGAATCTGAGCCAGAAGCGATTAGAAATCACTCAGTTGTCACAGTGCTACTGGGTAAGGAAAATGCTAACCAGAGAAAGAACAATACAATGGCCCATGTAAGCTGTGTTATAAGAAATCATCACTGAAATACATCTAACTCTCTACTGTACAATCTGAACCTTAACAATTATTAAACAGGCTTGCAAAAGTATTGTCCATAGAAGTATATTTTATATATAATATGTCAATGCACATTAGAGACCTTTAATTCAGTCCTTTCCTTGCAGTGTTTGTGGATACCAGCTTTGTGCTATATGCATGAAGAGCCATCATGATATGTGTTTGTACAAAAGAATCACAAAGTTTTCAAATTGTTTTGTCTGTGAAGGTACGTCAGATGATAAGCAAGTCTCATGCCCAGTTTTAAGTGTACTTGATGTTAAAGATTCACTTTGTTTGTCAAATTAATGACACTTTTCGGACAAAAGTCATAGTATACTTTGAAGGGCTTGTTATTGTCATGCCAGATGACATTTCACATGTAAAAAGAAACAAACTTTTGAAGAACTGGACAAAAGGTTTTTGCAGGGATTCTTAGAAGACAAAAAATGGCAGTGATGAGCTAACCTTAAAAATAAACTTGTTATTATTAAAGGGGATGGCTAGTAACTGATCAGTGGGAATCAGTGGGAGTGCTGGAGGATGATTGTTCCAATCCTTATGGGATTCATTCGAGTAATGTGCAGTTAAATGTTTCCAGGTTAGCATGCCTGTACAGTGTAGGGACGATCGTTAACGGCCTGTTAAAGGGATCGTACAGTTCTGGTTGAGACCTAATTTCAGGTTTCTAACATTTTTAGGTGAGATAATGAGAAATCTCATATGAAATAGAAAGAGCATGCAATTTTATGAGGAATTCAACGTTTATTTGATAAAAATGGGTTTTGAAATGGCTGAGATATCCAAAAAAGAACGATTCTAATAAAGTGTGGGACCCACACTTTGTAACGATTGCTTTGTTTTACTTTGTTTTTGGATGTTTCAGTTATTCCAAACCCGATTTTCATCGAATAAACTTTGAATTCCTCTTAAAATGGTATGCTCTGTGCTATATCAAGTGTTTTCTTGGTATCTTGCAAAAATTCGAAAGCCTATTTCTCATCTCAACCAAAACTGTACTATCCCTTTAATGATTGCCCCAACACTGTACAGGCATGCTATCCTGGAAACATTGAACTGCTTATTACTTGAATACAGGACCATTCTGAAGTAAATAGTTTCCACACAACAATAGATATATAATGTACTCTTAAATGAATACCACAAGGATTGGAACAATCATCCCCCAGCATTCCCACTGATTCCCACTGATCAGTTACTATCCTTCCCCTATAAGTATGGTGTTTCTTCAAATGTGCAAGCTTTGTAGAGAAGTTGGTTACTTCTTGCTTTTAACCGTATCAGAATATTTTATGCTGAAGTAACTGCATGCTGTATGCATGGATAAGAGACAGCAATCCAGACCTACAATGAGAACACACACACACGAAAAAAGAAAAGAAAAAAGAAGACATGTATGCGAAGAGGAAATTTTTCATCAGTTTGGAAAGTAATTTAACCCATTCATACAGCTGTTCAGAAAAAAAAAACTTGCCTTTTGTCTCACCCACCAGAGGTAAAGGCGAGACTAAGGAATCCAAATGGCGTCCGTCCGTTGTCCATCCGTCCGTCGGTTGTCCGTCACAAATGTAAAAGTTTACCTGCAAGACTCTCTTATGATTCATAACTTGGCAATTGTTACAGTAATGGCAGCCACACTTGGGTGATAGAAGTAATAGGGGTATCTTCATGTTATGGTGTTGTCGGAGTTCATGTGATGATGTCAAAGGTCATGAGAGGTCATATATTAAAGAGTATGTGCAAGACTCTCTTGGTGATAAGCACAATCAGGGTATGCAATCATGACTTTCTCACTTTAAAAAATTGTAACTTCTAAAAGAATGCACCAACTGACTTAAAAATTCACATGCAGCATGCTAAGACATCAGTAATCACATGTAGTAAGACAATAGCTAATTTCTTCTCATTTACTGTTAATTATTAAAGATTAATTACCAAAAAGTCCCCCAAAACCCACGTAATGCGTCAAAAAAAGCGTTTTACAACTTACGTAAAATCAAGATTTGAGGTCCATATTTTAAGTCTACCCCTATGTGTTTGGTATCAAATTAATGGATTTTTTCCTGGCATTGCTTGCATGCAATAAAAAACAGTGGTTCTTTCAGCTGGAGAAAGTTATAAGGTCTGAAGTCCCATCCTGGTAGGAGTGTAATGCTGGCTTATTTTTGTGACATTGTGACCTTTTAACCCATGCTGTACAGCTATACATGGAGAAACAGCTCATTTTTCTGCTTTTCCTGAAAGTACTGAAGACACACTACAACATGGTGCGCCGTTTGCCAATAAATGTTCGGCCAGTTTTGAGTTTTGAGCCATTTTCAAATGCTGAGTAAAATAAGTGCAGCCGTTTTTCAGTATTTTCAGTGAGGTATATCCTAATTTGACTACTTTAAAGAATCTTTTCCCCTTATTGAATATCCTTGTTTTTTTAACCATGAATTGTACATATTAAAGTAGAAATCTATTGTGTGAAAATTTTAGCAAATTTGAGAAATAGGAACTATTTTTTTATATTTTTACAAATTGCTGAGCATAAATAAGTGCGATACAGCCCATGTTATACTGCATGAAGGTCATATGATAAGTGTTCAGTGTTCGTATTTCAATGCTTGTTCAATTTCTAAAGATATCATAAGCAAAAACATAGTATTTTGGCTTAATATGTCATTGTTTGAGTGTCACAGCTTGGATATCAACTCAAGTCATCATAAATCTCACATTCATTCTTCTATCTGTGTTTACAAATATGCTGTGCGCACATTCAAGGTCAAACTGCACAGATAATTTTTTGATGAAAAATATAATATCTTCCAAAGTACCAGCCCTAATTTCATAAAAATTTGTAATAATGGCCACTATATGTCTGTTACCTATTCCTGAAAGTTTTGCCTCTTCACTCTTTGGCAAAAGTGAAATATGATAAAATATGTAAAAGTGGTTTTACTTGAATTCAAAATAATGCCTACAAAATTGATCATCCATTTCGAGAAGTGAAAATATGAAATTCATTCATATTTTGTGATATGTCATGGCTATGTGCTGGTGGTGAATGAAAGGGATATTTATCAGGAATATCTAACAGCAATATCAGATGAAAAAAACATTCTCCTTTTTTTAAATGAATTTCTCCAATACATTAGTCATTTCAATGTAATTCGACACCCCTAATTTAAATGCTAATTTATGCGCAGTTTAGTGCAAAATTTTGACTCTTTCTTTACATGAAATGAAAATTTGAACACTCAGCTAAAACAAACAACAAAAAAAGCATTTTCACCAAGTTTTTTCATTTTTGCCCTGTTACACAATTGCATACCCTGATTGTGCTATTGACCTCTTTTCTATGTTAAAATTTACCTGCAAGACTCTCTTTTGACAAATAACTTCACATAAGTTGCTTAGATTACAACCTAATTTTGGTCATAGATGAACAGGGGGTACCTTCATGTTATGGTGC
This sequence comes from Diadema antillarum, assembly GCF_040938485.1. Taxonomy (NCBI): domain Eukaryota; kingdom Metazoa; phylum Echinodermata; class Echinoidea; order Diadematoida; family Diadematidae; genus Diadema; species Diadema antillarum. The sequence goes on from NW_027271300.1 coordinate 93,713, forward strand.
TGTTGGAGGTCACGGGATAAGGTCAAAGGTCATTTGAGGTCATACATTAAAGTTTACTTGCAAGACTCTCTTATCACACGTAACTTGACACATGTTGCTACAATGGCAATCAAACTTGGATGATGGATGTACTTGGGGTACCTTCATGTTATGGTGCCATAACGTGTCACATGATAAGGTCAAAGGTCATTTTAGGTCATACATTAAAGTTTACTTGCAAGACTCTCTTATCACATGTAACTCAGCACATGTTGCTACAATGGCAATCAAACTTGGGTGATGGATGCACTTGGAATACATTCATGTTATGGTGCCGTTGGAGCTCACATGGTAAAGTCGAAGGTCACAAGCATGGGTCAACAAACTTTTAGAGCCCAATGTTTAGTTTTCATGGTGCGTTTCTATTATGGGTCATATTTTTTGATCCATAAGTCCATTTGTGACCAAACTTGGATGGTTGATGTCTCCTGGGGAGTGGATAGTCACCATAAGGTCAAAGGTCACAGGCAGGGGTCGACAAACTTTTAGGGCCCAATGTTAAGCTTTTATGGCACATTTCTTTTTTGCCATAAATTTGTACCCTTTTAGATCTCTTTTCATCTGTTATATCTCTTTTTTTATCTGTTCTAGTGCATTCACGCACAATTTCTTGTACGCAAATGGGCGAGACGCATTATGGCACTTGCCTTGTCTTTACAACTGATCCATTTTATGAACACAATGTTAATGTGTGCCAAATGGTTCATTTAGAACTTTATGCTCAGAAACATGGGTAAGGTAGTGATGTACATGTGTTTAGGTGACTACAGTATCCTACTATCCTGGCTTTGTGTTTGTAGTGAAGATGTTCAGTTAAGTCCATCATCTGATGCTGATGGTGATACTGTATATTTAGAAGAGATCAAATTTTAATTGACTGTAGTGATCACTGCAAGAGCATGGTAAATGCATTATGGAACATTTTCTTTTATCAAAAAACAAAACAAAACAAAACAAAACAAAACCTGTATCTGTTACAGAGTTTCACATGAACAAAGGTATTGTCTATTTTTTACCCTTACGTGTGGAATACCATATGTCTACTAAAAGCCATAGTTGATGAATAGATTTTCTTTGGATTATTGCATGTTGGAGTTTATGAAGAGTTCATCAATTTCATATCAGCATACAAGAGGGACATGAAAGAAAACAAAAATAATGCATTTTTTTTATCAGTTCTGTTTGAAGGATGGTGTTTCATAAACCCATTTTCTATCATCATGGCTAATACGTCAAGAAACCATGTCATTCATTTAGATTTCTTAAAATGTTAAATAATACTGTATATGGTTTTCAAGCTCTGAAGGTACAGTACATTCATGACAGATGTGTAAAAGCTGAAACTGTCACATTTACAGCCTCCTGCCTGTACTATTGTCTCAAGTGACAATGTTGATGTTTTGACCCCTTATGTCACCTTAAGTAGGGGAAACAAAAAGTTTTCATGCGTAACCTCAACCATGGCCTAGCAGCCAAAATCATCCTGTGAAATATTACATTCATACAGAGTTTATGAGCACTTCGATAATGTTTGCAGAACTTCATGTATTATCACTAGTTGTGATACAGACTCTCATGCACAAATTGACTGTAAATAGATGGTGAACCTCTACTGTAGGAATGATTTATTTTTTGTAAGGGAGATTTGTTAAATATGTAAGGTATGGTGTCATCCTCAGCACATTTTTTTCTTCTTAGTAGATATACGTACCACATTTGACATTGCTTTGTGTTTAAATGTGCCTGGGCAGGATTGTGAGAATACCGTATTATAACATGGAAAAAGAGTATCCTGTACATGTATCTTTTGACAAATCTCGGTCCTACTTTATGACATTAGTAAGCCTATGCAGTTGATTTTTTTTACTTCATTGAAAAAACTTTAATTAGAGCAGATATTTATTTCACATGTTATCATCCTTAGCTTGTCCTTGTATATAGCTGTATTTGAAGTACAATGTATATTGTTGGAACTCAAGCTGTGAATATGACATGCCGTATACACCTGTTTGCATGTATTTTGTATGCATATAAGCTGTCTGTAGAGAAATATGTAGTTCTATACTTCTTTGACCAAGGTCTACTCAATACTCTGTCCTATAGTATTTACATGTATGATAAATGACAGTGCGACATTTTGCTGTGATAAACAGCCCTCATTAAAGTGTGTGAAAATGAAGCCTCTTGTCAATGTACATGTATGTTATGGTCTCCATGTCAGGCTACAAATGACCGTCATTTGCATTCTTTAAGAAAGTATTATATCATACAAAAAATGAATATTTATGAGTGCAATGGACAAAACACGATAAAATATCTGTCCATTGTACGAATGGAAACATTTATTATTTGCTTTATATAACACCTAATCCTTTTCATTTAATGTTTTACATGTACTAATTAAGAAACAAGAGAAAATCTGAGATCGTGAGAGTGCGCACTGAGTGCTTTACGCTAGATCGCTGTCGTATACACACACTGCAAATGCAAGCGTTTTACATGTGTATGACGTCATAGTGAAATGATCAATGTCAAAAACCAATCAAATGACAAGGATATCTCAAGGCATTATATAAAAGTTTATGTTATATGCTCTTGTGGAAAGGTTAACAAGAACTGAATATAGAAATATTATTTGATTCATTATTTTGGTTTCAGTAATGATGTCACTGGTTTGTGTCACTGGTTTGTGTCTGTGTGTGTGTATATGCATGTCTTTCAAACACGAAGTTGATGGATGAAATTTATGTAGCAAGGAGTGAAAGGATTATAAAGTCCTTTATATTTAGAAATCAGCTCCACGACATGCGTTTCGTGTACCAGTTATGTAAGATTGTTAGATTTTGTTAGATAAGGGCTGTAGAATGGGGATGGAATCAATTTACAGCCCCACATCCATTTCTTTGTCATGATCATGACCATGTACATGAATTTAATAATAATCCATGTACATGAAGATGAATTAGATACATAATCATACATATGAAGAGTTTATTCGCAAAAACCGATAAGTCCATTATTTTGAAGATTTTGAAGTACGGTCTCTGTCATAAAGTACAAAACAATACCTTTTAAATGATATATTGGTCACTACATATAAAGGTACATTTTTGAAGTTATGGTCAAAGGAAGCAAAATTTTCTTATTATTCTCTTTATTTTTCTCGACCTTTAATCGCAAATATCTCCATTTGGCAAATATGGACTTATCGGTTTTTGCAAACAAACTCTTCATATTGTGATGTATGTTATGATATTTAATATGATACTTTAAAAAATTCTGCAATTCAACCATACCCATAGCTGAAATTTTACAAACAAATTTTAGATAAACCATTACCATAAATTTATTTTCAACAGAAACAAATCAACACACAGTTTATTTAAAGAAAGACGTGTAACAAGAAAGCATATTTTCCTGTGCTGCTATCCTTTTTTTTTGTTCCAGCTCTGCTTTTGAAATGTACATTAATGTTAGATTGAGATCATGTGATTTCGTCAAATTAATTCGAGAAAGAAAGAGTAGAGAAAAGATAAAGTCATGAAGTACTGAAGTAAATGAGACCTACCATACATGGAAAGCACATACATCCAGTACACAATGAATACGATGGACGTATTGAACTAGCGATGCTTACAATAGTTATTTTGCAAATCATACATTATGCTAAATGTAATAGAACAAAGATTTTTTTTTTTCAAATGAAAAACACAAGTAAACTTTGTAAAACATAATAACAAGGGCAAACCATTCCACGATTCTGAATTTTTTTACAAGTTTGTCAAACCCAGGCTAAATGCGCAAGGTAATCAGAGGGTTCCATCGATCCCCATGCGTCTTAAAGAAAATTGACGACAGCAGTATGTTGACCGAGAGATTTACACTCTCCGATTTCTCTGTGTGTTCCTGACCCGTACATGATATCCGTATCCGGGAAATTACCCCCAGAGGGCAATTACCCCCGGCTAAATACTGGTTAGTGGTAAGCTAAGAGTAAAGATTAGGGTTAGGGTTAGGATTAGGAGTTTAAGGGCCAGGGGAAGGGTGCGGGTAATTGCCCAGGGGGTAAATTGCCCTAGACCCGATTCTGCTAGGATCGAAAGCTCAAGCCCCTTCTGAATTCATCTAATTAAATATATCATGATACAATGTAGCAGAAGATGCACTTAAAAGAAATGAGGACAAGGACAGGAACAGAGACAAAGACTTATATTATATGCTTTTATATGATGTGACTAAATTTTTGCATATGCTAGTATAAATCCTCAGAATAGCTATATTCTGCTAAAAATGGTACAGTGTATAGATTTTTAGTCAGTTGATATTATAAATCTATACCATTTTTTGCAGAATATAGCTATTCTGAGGATGTATATTACGATATAATAATACTAACATCATTTAAAAGTATATTAGAGCCTTTGTCTCTGTTCCTGTCCTTGTCCTTATTTCTCTTAACTACATTTTCAGCTATCATGATGTATATTTAATGAGATGGATTCAGAAGGGGTCTGAGCCTTCGGTCCTAGCAGAATCTTTGTCGGAGGCAAAATTTTACTCCGCTTTACTCCATGTTTACTGAATTTCCCCGGTGGTGTCTTGTGTGTATACTGTGAACGACAGAAATCGAGTTAGATCTACAGTTGTGATGTAGTATAGGACCTTATCATTGCTTTACAACATTATTTCAACACTTGATTACCTGTGCAAAGCACGTGCATACATGTGCGCGACTGCAGACAGCAGGTGGCAAGCGACTGTTGCAGCCATTAACATTATTACCACCTCACAAAGGAAATGTGATCCAAAAAGAAGACGGAAAGTAGAATATAATTTGTGGTTGTTTCTGCTCCCGAACATAACAGTTATCTTGTTCATAGGGCTGCTACGAATCCAAACAATGTCTCACATACAAAAGTATGGGAATAGTAGAAGATGGTATATTATTGGTGGAGATGAAAATCGCTGTGCTTTTTGTTTTGTTTTGTTTTGTTTTGTTTTGTTTTTTTGCGAGAATACCGAGAAAGCACTCACGAAAGTATACGGATTGTATACCATTCGAAGAGGAATCCAAATTTTTTTTTTTTTTTTTTTTTTTTTTTTTTTTTTTTTTTTTTTTAGAGAATCAATTTTAAAAAGCGATCCTAATAAAAGGTGGGTCCCACCTTTCTTTAAGATTGTCTACCTCAGCCATTTCAAAACCATTTTCATTAAATATGCATTGATATCCTCTTCGAATTGCATCGCGCTTTCATATTCCATAACAGATTTCTCATTATCTCACCTCACCCCGCCCCAAAATGAGTATAAAAAGCTCTGAAGTTGTAGTTTCCAACCAAAACTATACAACCCTTTTTAACTTTAAAAAAATGTATGATAGTTGACGAGAAACAAAACCGTGAAGAAGAGTTCTCAATAATTCACAGTGTTGACATCAGTAGTGGCAAACCATGAAGGTTAACGACTCAAATTTCCTAGGGTAGTATAGTCTCTTCACGTTACAGTTCTGGAGGTTGTACGCGTTCCCTTTGGCAGCAACTTAATTGCAAAAGTGCTCAGCCAGTGAAAGTGATTCTTATATCACACAATTGGGCAGAATCTCTGCTCTCTGAAAGTGCACACCCCAAGTTCGTTCAACCTTTCGTCTCCGAGATATCCCGTGTGAAAGGTGAAAGAATAGTATTGCAAGAGGCAACATAATACTCAAATTGGCCTAATTCGGAGTGCTTGCCACAACAAATCGACTCATGATGTACTTTTTTGAACAATGTGCTTCTCTACTATAAAACAATTCTTTAATGATACATACACATGAATAATCCCTGAAAGGTAAACTTTCAGAATCTCGGCAGATGAAAAAATATGTGGGAAAAATAAATATGCGCCGGGTTTGACCCGTTAAATGTACATAGCGCTCGCGCAGAAACGCAGTTCCGGAGATGACCAAAAGTTTTTAATAATTATGATAAAAATTTTTGTGGGCGTGTTACAGAGCAATATTGTCTTGTAGGGATGGTATATGATTGAAGATGAGGATTGGGCTTTTGACTTTTTGAGAGATACCAAGAAATAAAATACAGCAAAGGATACCATTCTCAGAGGAATTCAAAGTGTGTTTTTTTTTTCTAATGAAAATGAGTTTTGCAATGGCTGAGACATCCAAAAACAGGGTAAATCAAAACGATTGTAATGAAAGGTGTGTCCCACATTCTATTAGGATCACTCTGTCTTGGATATAGTTAGCAATTTTCAAAACTAATATTCATTGAATCAACCTTGAATGCATCTTTCATATTTCGTAAGGTGCTTCTCATATCTCGTCAAGAAAGGTTGCAAACCTGAAGTTAATTCTCAACCAAAACCATACGATCCCTTTAAACATGTGTTACACAATTCAATTAGTACATTGAATACTACATCCGCAAAGGGTTCACTGTTTACCCCATAAGGCCTAAGCTACTTTGATGCTCCAAGGGGAAATCCAGTTCAAATGTATATTAGGTTGATAAAAAAGAGTAAATATTACGAGTTCAACGGTACAATTTTTATCGAAGTCGGATGAAAAAATAAGGAAGTTATGACATTTTGACGTTACTATGTTTTTGGGCTTAAACAGTTCTTGAACAGAAATTATGAATATGCAAATGACAATGTGAGCATGTCATTCCCTCACATCTTACCATAAAGTTTGTGCATAAAAATTTTGAAATTTCCAATTTTCCATTCAATTGCAATTTTGCCCTAGGCTTCAATTCTCATATATCTAGCTTATCACTATCCTGAGGTTATTCAACCAAGAATACCATCATGTTTTAGATTTCAATGAAAGAAACATTAATTTTTCTTTTTTTCTTTTTTTTTTTGGACGTTATCAATGGAAAATTGTCAGGGTATGACATGGATAGCTCACTCATTTGCGTATTCATACACACTGTACAAGAACTGTTTTTGAGAAATTATCGAAACTGCAAAATTTCACAACTTCTATATTTTCAATCCAATTGAAGTCAAATTTTTACCGTTGTACTCATGAAATATTACTATTTTTTATTAGAATCACTTATACAGGGTGGTCCAAAAAGAGTGGAACACCTAAGATCTTTAATTTCAGCAATATTGTTGCAAATATATCATTATTTTGCCTTCTATTGGAAAGGCCATTCTTTGTCCAATAGAATGACTGTAAGTTCTTTAATTTTGGTTGATGCGTTATGATTTTAGGACCATTTTTGTCAACCCTTGCAATTTTCAAAATGTGACCATTTTGCACTCTCAGCGTTACCGAAATCAGCGACAATTCGGCTTGTCATAGAACCAGTAGCGTTTACAGTGTGTGGAATGTGAGGCAGACGTGTGATTGTCATTGTCCGCCCCACATTCCACACATTGCGAACGCTACTGGTTCTACGACAAGCCGAATTGTCGCTGGTTTCGGTATCTCTGAGAATGCAAAATGATCACCACCCTGTACATGAACTATCATGTTACGTTTTTATTGCTTGAAACGTATGTCGAGGTAATTGAAACTTGCGGAGAGTGTGGGGAAGGGTGCTCAAGATCCAAAGGAGAGAGAAGTTTATCATGCGTAAAGGGGATTTTTCATCATGACCAGTCACGTGGTAGCTATAGTGGACAGTGGATGAGACCTCGGAAGATATCCCGTGTGAAAGAATTGCAAGACGGCAAATATGCTCGAATTGTAATTCGGACTGAAATGATTTTTGCCTTTAAAATATACAGTGTCAATTATACTGGACGTGGTGTTTACTGTTTGGGATGTACACATCATCCTAAACGAAGAAGGTACAAGGGATCCATATTTCGTGATTATTGCTGCTGATTTGACTTATGTCACAGATCAGCTTTTATTCCATTTGACATTCAAACAAGAGTTTTGAATGCTCATGAATATGCTGAAATCGCGCATGTATTAAAATTTTATTGACATAGAAGAATGAAAAGGTTGTTAATGAGGACAGTGTGCTACATGTTGACGGAGATGAGCTGTTGCCAGGACAAAACTGGACACACAACTTGGAGCCAGCATCAACAAATGAAGAGACAAAGGCCCAAGAGGTAAGAAGAAGAACAGCGAATAAGAAAGGAACAAGGAAAGGTGAGGGGAAAATAAAATAAGAGACTCTGTGTGCATGTGATTTTTTTTTAAACACACTATTTACAATCCTGTTAAAATTCACCACGCCAAGATGTGCTTTGTGAAAGAAAAAGTATTGAATGAGCTGATTGAGCAGTTAAGTGTGTTGAACATATCAGTATTATTGATACGGTTTAGGCAACACAATATTGATGTAGGACGTGTTTTGTGTGGAGAAAATATGCAGAGTCTTTATAGGGAGATAAACTATTCAGTATTTGAGACATATATTTTGTTCTAAAGGAGACAGCGTGCAAACATGACACCAGAGTAAGTTTGGAAGTGTTTCCTGTTTAGAGATATATAAGTGCATTTAGGGAGACAATATACTCAGTGTAAGACATATAGATTGTTTTTAAGAAAAAGTATTATGCAAACATCCCACCAAAGTATCTTTGGAAGTGTTCCCCTATATAAAAAAATACACAGTCTTTAGGGAGACAAAATATTCAGTGTTGAGACATACATTTTGTCCTTAAGGAGACAGCGTGCCAACATCACAACAAAGTGACTTCTCGAAGTGTTCCCTATATAGGAAAATGCACAGAGTCTTTAGGGAGACAAAATAATCAATATTTGAGACATATATTTTGTTTGTAAGGAGACAGCGTGCGACACCAGAGTAAGTTTGGAAGTGTTTCCTGTATAAAGATATATAAGTGTATTCAGGGAGACAATATACTCAGTGTGAGATATATAGATTGTTCTCAAGAAAACATCATACAAACATCACAACAAAGTAACTTTGGAAGTGTTCCCTACATAACAAATACACAGAGTCTTTAAGGAGACAAAATATTCAGTGTTTGAGACATATATTTTGTTCTTAAGGAGACAGTGTGCAAACATGATATCGAAGTATCTTTGGAAGTGTTTCCTGTATAGAAATATATATAAGTGTTTTAAGGAGACAATATACTCAGTGTGAGACATATAGATTGTTCTTGAGAAAACATTATGCAAACATCACATCAAAGTGACTTTGGAAGTGTTTCCTATATAGAAAATACACAGTCTTTAGGGAGACAAAATTTTCAGTGTTTGAGACATATATTTTGTTCTTAAGGAGACAGCGTGCAAACATAACACCAGAGTAAGTTTGGAAGTGTTTCCTGTATAGAGATATTTAGGGAGACAATATACTCAGTGTGGGGCATATAAACATCAAAACATCATATCAAAGTAACTTTGGAAGTGTTCCGTACATAACAAATACACAGTCGTAAGGGAGACAAAATTAATATTCTGTATTTGAGACATATATTTTGTTTTTATGGAGACAGCGTGCCAACATGACACCAGAGTAAGTTTGGAAGTGTTTCTTGTATAGAGATATCTAAGTGTATTTAGGGAGACAATATACTCAGTGTGGGATATATAAATTGTTCTCAAGAAAACATTATACTAATATCACAACAAAGTGACTTTGGAAGTGTTCCCTTTATAAGAAAATGCACAGTCTTTAGGGAGTTAAAATATTCAGTACTTGAGACATATATTTTGTTTGTAAGGAGTCAGCGTGCAAGACCATAGTAAGTATGAAAGTGTTTCCTGTTTAGAGATATATAAGTGTATTTAGGGAGACAATATACTCAGTGTAAGACATATAGATTGTTTTTGAGAAAAAGTATTATCCAAACATACCACCAAAGTATCTTTGGAAGTGTTCCCCTATATAAAAAAATACACAGAGTCTTTAGGGAGACAAAATATTCAGTGTTGAGACATACATTTTGTCCTTAAGGAGACAGCGTGCCAACATCACAACAAAGTGACTTCTCGAAGTGTTCCCTATATAAGAAAATGCACAGAGTCTTTAGGGAGACAAAATAATCAATATTTGAGACATATATTTTGTTTGTAAGGAGACAGCGTGCGACACCACACTGTAAAAACATCGGTGTTAGATTTAACACCATGGGTGTTAAATCTAACACCGATCAAACTTCAATAAAGGACCACACCCACAGGTGTTAAAAATGCACTGTGATGGTGTTGAAAAGTGTTCACCTGACACTTCGTGGTGTCAATTTGACACTGTACCTGGTGTTATTTTGACACTGTACTGGTGTTAATTAAAAAATGACACCACATGGTGTTGATTTGATATTTGCTGGTGTTAATATCAATGGTTTAACACCCGTCCAGCTTCAATAAGGGACCACACCAGCTGGTGTTACTTTGGTGTAAATTTATTTTCACATTTTTTCAAAAATCTATTATTTTAATGTAAAATTCTTGATCGTCTTGTTTAAATCAAAAATCAACAAGAAGTGCAGTTACTAAGAAACTCTTCAAAAAACAGTTTAAAATTTGGAAATGACACCCGTAGGTGTTAATTTAACACCATAAATGAGCACCGAAAATTTAACACCAGCTCGGTGTTCACTATTTAACACCGGACTTTTTGCAGTGCAGAGTAAGTTTGGAAGTGTTTCCTGTATAGAGATATATAAGTGTATTCAAGGAGACAATATACTCAGTGTGAGACATATAGATTGTTCTCAAGAAAACATCATACAAACATCACAACAAAGTAACTTTGGAAGTGTTCCCTACATAACAAATACACAGAGTCTTTAAGGAGACAAAATATTCAGTGTTTGAGACATATATTTTGTTCTTAAGGAGACAGTGTGCAAACATGATATCGAAGTATCTTTGGAAGTGTTTCCTGTATAGAAATATATATAAGTGTTTTAAGGAGACAATATACTCAGTGTGAGACATATAGATTGTTCTTGAGAAAACATTATGCAAACATCACATCAAAGTGACTTTGGAAGTGTTTCCTATATAGAAAATACACAGTCTTTAGGGAGACAAAATTTTCAGTGTTTGAGACATATATTTTGTTCTTAAGGAGACAGCGTGCAAACATGACACCAGAGTAAGTTTGGAAGTGTTTCCTGTATAGAGATATTTAGGGAGACAATATACTCAGTGTGGGGCATATAAACATCAAAACATCATATCAAAGTAACTTTGGAAGTGTTCCCTACATAACAAATACACAGTCTTTAGGGAGACAAAAATTAATATTCTGTATTTGAGACATATATTTTGTTCTTATGGAGACAGCGTGCCAACATGACACCAGAGTAAGTTTGGAAGTGTTTCTTGTATAGAGATATCTAAGTGTATTTAGGGAGACAATATACTCAGTGTGGGATATACAAATTTTTCTCAAGAAAACATTATACTAATATCACATCAAAGTAACTTTGGAAGTGTTTCCTATATAGAAAATACACACTCTTTAGGGAGACAAAATTTTCAGTGTTTGAGACATATATTTTGTTCTTAAGGAGAGAGTGTGCAAGCACGACACCAGAGTAAGTTTGGAAGTGTTTCCTATATAAAGATATGTATTTAGGGAGACAATATACTCAGTGTGAGACATGTAGATTGTTCTTAAGAAAACATTTTGCAAACATCACACCAAAGTAACTTTGGAAGTGTTATCGCGCGCGCCCGACAGCAGTTCTTAGTTTGGACATCCATATCGATAATAAAACAAACAGATTTCCTGCAACATCTACTAATAAACGGAAATACATTTGTTAGAGAAAATTGTTTGAAGGCAGCTATTTTGATAAATTGGAGTATTTGAAATTATTTGAAAATTTCGTCTCTGGTTCCCATCAGATTTACTATCAACGTAATCCATATCAATGAAAATCAATAAAAATGCATGTATCAAAACAACAAGCGGGTTGATCCCTCGGCCAGTGGGTGCGGCCTGGACCAACTACGTTTTGGAATATTTTTTTTTTGAAAGAAAAAAAGACATGGGCAATTTCAATGCGCTAAATATAAAGTATGTACGACATAATTAATGCAGTTATACCAAACTGCCTTGACTATAAGTAGTTTGCATTTTCTTGTATATGTGCTGTCATGATAATTAAAGGGATAGTACAGTATTGGTGGAGATGAGAATTGGGCTTTTAACTTTTTGCGAGATACCAAGAAAACACTTATGAAATAGTTCAGAGCATACCCTTTTAAGAGGAATTCAAAGCTTATTTGATGATAATCGGGTTTGGCATGACTGAAACATCTAAAAACAAAGTAAAACAAAGCAATCATAATAAAGTGTGGGTCCCACACTTATTAGAATCACTCTGTTTTGGATATCTCAGCCATTTCAAAAGCAATTTTCATCAAATAAACGTTGAATTCCTCATGGAATTACATGCTCTTTCATATTTCATCAGAGGTTTCTCATTATCTCATCAAAAAATGTTAGAAACCTGAAATTAGGTCTCAACCAAACCTGTACGATCCCTTTAAAGTAATTGATGTTATTCATACATGTGTATATAATATGTAAAAACTCGCTGAATTTCACCCTTGTTATGACAGGATACCATCAAAAAATCATCCTGATCATGTGAGCGTATATAGTGTAACCGTGTATGACAAAAATGATAGTAATGTATACGTATATATATGTATACGTATAGTGATAGTAGCATAGTGGCGGCTATTTTAAATAATGTGGTATCATATTTTACGTAGTTACACGTCTTGCACAGTCAAAACAGGAAGCAACACTTCCATAATAACATGAAAATGTCAAATACAATGTATCGGTTACGTTATCATCTCATCAATTTTATGGCAATCTGGAATATTTTGTAAAGGTTACTTAAATAGTTGGCCAGCATATTTATTCAGAGTTGATGCCTCCAAGGCAATAACAAAGCACCGATCTACGTATGAAATGTTACAAAATTGTTACGAAACAAACGAAATCAAAACGAAATCAACGTTGAGAAAAATATCATAAATATTGAGTACGATATATGGGGCATTTATTAAGTTCAACACCACTGAATTGCATCGACTTTGATTAGTTTACATATAATATCTTTGCATGTATCATATATCTGATGTTAATAATTAGTGTTGAATTGCGTATGTAAAGATATTATGACTGTATGTCACTATCAAATAAAGTGCATGACAAATATTATAAATTAATGGAATAAAGTTACAAAGCGCCAACCATTTTGAATAGTGGATGTATTTTAGTAGTTTCTTGTCTTGTACCATCCGAATCAGAAACCGTACTTTCATTGTGACAGGAATACATTCAAGTACAAGTTATTGTGTACATTGTGATAATATCAGTTATCACGGAAACGAAACACGTGTGCTGTTCTTTGTTGCAGTCATGAATACTTTGCAAATGTTTATTTACAGTTGATAGCGATATATGTCTGACATGTCAAAAAGCAATGGATCTGTTACAGAAAAATGGTTTGTCAGCAGCCATTGTGAATTTCTTTTAATAAACTTTAAAATTTTCATGTTTCAATTAATAACAAACAAACACGTTAGTAAATCATAGAAACAAACAAGGTTGATCCTTTATCTCATGGTGTAGTTTGGACTATGTACGTTTACGAATGAAATAGATGAGGCATTTTTTTCCTATTACTTATGTTCCCACGTGATGATCTTGAAAGTTTATTTATTGCTAAGTGCAAATTGATTGTAACTGCACTGCGCAGAGTCAAAGAAGATGGTGTTTTTGGCATTAAATCAGTTGGTTGTTCTATCTTACTTCTTTTTTCCTGTGGTATATTATTGACAGAGTACAATTGTATCATGATTTGATGCTCGTGGAGTTTTTGACTTTCTTTGCTGAAATTGTGAATGAGTGGCAGAATCAGGATATTCAAAAAGGGAGTGATCTAACTGAGTGGTCATGGGCTTTGCTTGATAACAGGCACACCGCATGGATAACAAATTGGCTGGAAAGGGGTGCGGTCGCCTCTTTCGCCACTTCAAGTTACTGGATCCATTACTGTGGAAGAACATCAAAGAGTCCAGTGTGTTCATGAAGGGATGGTACAGTATTGGCTGAGAAGATACCTAGGAAGCAGTTTGTGATTATGTGAAAGAGTATACAATTTTAAGAGCAATTCAAAATGTATTTGATGAAAATTATTTTTGAAATTTCTGAAATATCTGAATACAAAGTAAAACAAAGCGATCCTAATAAAAGATGGGTCCCATCAATCATTAGGATCGGTTTTTAGGACATCTCAGCCATTTCAAAAACTATTTTCATCAACATATTAATAAACTTTGAATTCCGTTTGGAATCATATCCGCTGCAGTACTTCATAAGAGGTTTAATTCTCATTATCATACATCAAATGTAGGACACCTGACGCCTCATCTCAACCGATACTTTACTATCCCTACCTAATGAGAATGTGTGAGTGTACCACTTTCAGTGAAACTAGTGAAAAGTTACCCATGTACCGACGAGAGAGACATCTGTGCAGTCATACATGAGCATGTTAACTCCCTCTTGAAATGATTGAAATAATAACTTTCAACATTAATTCCTCGTTTTCATGATTAAAAAAACAAACGCGCTCACCAAATGTAGAGCAAAGGTATTGCGTGATATTCGCATAAATATAATTATAAAGGCCCGTGGATGGTGCTAACATGTGTTACAATCAGTAACAGAATTGACAGAGATAGAGAGAGAGAGAGAACGAATGAAGGAAAAAAGAACATGCCGTCAAGGAGAATGGAGCTATGTTCAGCAGCAATATTTGACAATAGGCAAAGAAATACTACAAATACAAATGCCGAGGGTTTTTTTTTTTTTTCGTTTGTTTGGGTTTTTTCTTTTTTTTAACCGATTGACACCCATCACGCTATTGTCTGCGGCAAGATCTGACAGATTGTAGGATTTGTTAGGATTCAGCCCCATTAACCCAAAGCTATTTTGACCCTTCCCAGTCCAAGGAGGGGGGGGGGGGCACATTGTGCCCCCTTACTTTTTTTTTTATTATCTATTGTATCACTGTCATATTTGGCGCATTGGTAGAGCATTTCTCGGAATTTTCATGTATAAACTAACAGCTAATGAATTACCATCTGTTTTTATCCACATGTTCAAAAGGAATCGCTCTATCCACAGTTATCCCACTCGCCAGAGTGACGCCCGTATTCGCACTATTTTTGCAAAGAAAACAATTACATTTACTGGACCCAGATATTGAAATGATCTCCCTCTAGATATCACTTCTTCCTTATCTTTATTCACCTTCAAACGCAAATTAAAACAGTTATTACTCAGTGGATACACACTACCAAGCTTTTAACAACTTTTTTTATGCTCCCAGTATTTTGTCCTTGTCCGCAGCACCAAGTTATTCAAGTTATTTTATGGTACCGATTCATCTTTAAATAATATAGCATTTTTGTTTTTCAAACACTGCGAGATTTGTATACAGTATGGTTTGTGCGATATCTATGTGGTTCATTACAGAAGTCTATTACTTATCGATTTTTTCTTTTTTTTTTGTACTAGTGTAATTTTAGTTGGTCAAGACAAACATATCCGTTCTCCGTGTAAAATTATATGCCTATGAACTCGGGAACCTACAGTTTTACAAGCTTTAAAGCTTTTATGTAGGCCCCATCATTCTTACAAGTGACATTTTCAGACGATATGACCATGTACACTTGTGTCAAGTATGTATTTTTTTCTTTTTCTTCTACAATCAAAAGACATGATTTTTTTTAATATTTTGTATTCTTGTTTTGTTGTCAATAATTTTGTAATCTCATCATTGAGAAAATGGAAATATGAAAATAAATTTGAACTTGAACTTAAACTTGAACATGTTGGATGCATGACCCTACATGTGAAATTTCTCAAGGTCACCCATGGAGGGCGCTATGTACGAGAAACAATAAAGACATACATACATGTAGAAATAATATTATTATGCTTAAAACATGATTTTTCTGTGAAATATTTTCATCCCCAGTAGGTACGTCTGATTATAGAGCAATCATTTTCCATAAGTATTTGCCACAAATGAATAGGAAGAATCTTATCATTTGCTATGGTTGAAATCTCGTAAGCTCACCCATATTTGGCTCTATTTATAACAACATAAAAAATACATTATGAGACCTGTGACCTGGCATAGGTGTTCGTACATATATAGCTATCACATTTCACATTTGTATAATATTGGAATTTCGAGTCTGAAAATAGATTATACGATTATGTAATGATATTACAGGTATAACTTGGGTGAAGGAATCAAAACGATCCAAAATAGAAGGGCTTTTGTCACATACAAACAATGGACATAATAAGAAAAAAAAATTAGGACCATAATTACTTCACATGTTGCTTCTTCAGCAAATTTCAGCCCAGAAACGCCCATTTCATACGTTGTAATATTGTTAATTGAAAAGTGGAACAGAAAAAAGAAAAAGAATCTGACTGACATGGTTATCAGTTTATGATTGCCATGCAACCAGCAATATCAAATATATAATTAAATTATATATAAAAATGTTTGCAATAAGATGTTCGAATAAGTCACTAAATCTTGTTGGAATTGGATAGAGGGCAAAGGAAAGGCAAATGAAAATCTGGTGAGGGCACAATGCCCCCTCCCCTCAATGAGCTTTAAAGGTAGCTTATGGGAAGGATATGAAACTTTATGTTACGAGTACTTAATTATACAAAAAAAATAAGAATTGAATATTTCCTCGTGAACAATAGCAACAGAAATGATCGGGAATAAGAAAAATAAGAATATATGTTTTACTGTTAATATATGGATACGTGTGTACTCTATTCTGTCTCCCTAATGTACGACGCATATTTATGAAATTTGATATTGGCACATTAAGGAGACACGTCTCCCAAAGGTACTTTTTATTCATAGTGTCTCCCTAAGGTGGACTTATGGGTTAGAAAACCCAAAGGAGACAAAAATATCACTTACAGAATATATATCTGAAATGAATTTTCTAAGCTCCAATTTTTATTTCAGATTAAAAAGATATCTTCATTTTCAATGTTTTAACGTAAAATTCAAAAATAGAAACTATGACAAAATCACTTTTTTCACAGTTTACCATATTGTCTCCGTAAGGTATGTATTTCACGAACGTCTCCTTAAGGTTCCACCCAGGAGTATATATATATATATATATATATATGTAATATGCTGGTTTTGTTGTTTCTTTATGTTCCCTACTTTATCTTAATATTTCTGGTATGCCAGTGGCAACATCATGAGGCTTTGACTAGTCCATGTTTTGCTTGTTCGTTTGTGATAGAATTGTTTGCGTTGTTGCTGTTTTGTGTGGCCTCATAGGTCTGCAGTATATCAGTTAATATGGCATTCCATGTGTGCTTCAAAATGGTCATCTTCGAACAGTCATGTGTTGCAATTAAAGACAATGAAATTTGGTCTTTTGATTGAATACAAAAACAGACTTACTGGATAATTTGATAATGTGCAAGAGCAGCATCCCCATTCCATATCCAGCTGGAGTAGCTGAGATAATCTCTCTTTGTCTAAGATGAAGAAACTTGAATTAATAAAAAAAAACACAAAACTAGAAATGTTGTTTACAAATTTACACAAGTGAACGGCTTCTAGTGTCCCGAGATGCAAAGATATAACTTTACATGCTGGAGACTGGTTTGAGCCCCCTACGCTGAGATTTACCCGATAATCCTCTGTCCTCCAAAGGATTCATCATGTTGTGACGAGCACCGTCCGAACTACCCGAATAACAGAGGAAAATAGGTGAGCTATCACCCTGGTTACTAGTATCACCCGAATCATTTCATAATGGTCATAATATCTGAGACATAAATAACAGGCGACTGCCATCGCCATCGCCGGCCTGGCCTCATACTATGCATCGAAACGATCGCGCGAAAGAAACTTATTTTTATGAATGAACATGATGCCAACTTCTTTCATTGGCTTAACTTTTCTGACGTATGATTGGATGAGTCGAAGTTTTACGGGTAATTCATTTCCACCCTTGAATACACATTGATTATTTGCTAAGTGGCATGCGTATCCCAGCGTTTTAATAGATGTATCAAATTCATTTCTTATGAAGAAAATTTGTTGTATCATCAATGTTACACTGATGTAGAATTTAAACAGCATTTAGACGAGTAATTGATGTTTACTCGTAGGTAATTTCCCCCTTTTAAATTATGGAATTTCCCGCACCGCTCTGGAGACCGGCTGCAGTGCCGGTGGTTATCAACGTGTGTGCAGCATAGCACAGACCATGCATGTGAGGTAGCTATCGCTGCGACAAGGGCCGGCGTGTGTGTGTTCGATACCGCTGCGCTACCACCATAGCGAACACGCGCTGCGTATTATACGTAGCTAGGTACCTCACTACACTGTGCAGGCAGCAGTGGCAAACCGCAGTGTGTTTTACTGTACGCTTCATGTGTGTGTGTGTGTTTGGCAAAGTGAACACTCAGTGAACGTGATACCCTGGTCGGTCCGTCAGGCGCACCACCACCGTCCCCGTACATACACACCACCAACACGTACATTGCGACAAAAGGAATTTCTATAGCATAAGGGCTCCCCAGCAAGCAGTAGGGCAAGGTGTGTTGTGCCAATCGAAGGATGAAACTGTGAGGTACGAGTGGCGATCCTTGCCCAGGTAGGTGCCATTTCGGCATTTTTCCAACCTAGTCGTATTGTGCCATTACTATATTTCAACATATGTGAATAATGATTGGATTAGTTGTTTCCAACCGGTGAATTTTGGCGATGACAATATTGTTCTACATAGAGTTTACTGCTGTCTGTTCACTTGGGAAGGTGCGTTGTATCGATCGGTGACGGCGGGTCGACGGGTCGTCACGAAGTTGATAAGGGCAGTGCATTCTTTGCTGCGATGATCGAAAAATATTTCGATCGTTCGCTTCGGGCCGAGTATTGGTCGTAGGAAAAGAAAGAGTCTGGCCAGAAGCTAACTATAAAGGCTCATTTCGCGTTTGTTTTCATATAGATTTGCATGTTTGTTACACGGATTATCAAATGTTTCTCCCTTTAAACCTCATGACAAAATTAAAGCCAAGGTCAAGGAATGACAAGGTTGTATTTGTAACGTTGTATACACTATACTAGACACCCTACCCTCGTCTAACGTTACAACAAGGGTCTAAAGTTAGATGGTATACAAGAACTCTTAAAAAGTCCCTTTCATTTGTAAAAGTAACGTTAGTGTGTGGCGCCTAATTAGCACATTTATTAAAATGTTAATTTTTGCTGATAAATGATCCAGCCATGTTAATAAGGTGTAACTTGTTTAGAACCTACTTGGAACTTTGTCATCCTACCCATTAAAACGAAGGATGTAACATAGACAACATTGGGTCTACCCATATAAATTTTGACTGAAAAGAGGACGTTTTTAGTGTTATAAATGCCGTCCAGCATAAATTTCCAGACTTTGAAATAAGAAGGCCTAGAATCTACACCTAGCACCTCTGCATGGCTCTGCAACATTGATTGCAAAGCAAAATAATTGTAACAGCATGATTCCTCAGAATGTTAGTTACCCAGAGCCTGAGGGAATGCATCATTGTAGATTAATAAAATGAAATGTGACACAAAATTTGTACAGACTGCAACGACTGACTACTGTAGGAGAGTTATATAAGAAAACAACACAATTTTAAGTAGACCAATGCGAAAAAATAATATGCAAACTAGTAAATACAAATTAATCGAAATTAGAGCACGTAATGCACCATTAATATAATCTTCAATTGATATGTAACGCTACGCTCCTAATTGGTGTGACAAAACAAAAGAATACAATGTTCTACAAAACCGTTCTACAATACGTCAAAGTGTGCACTGAATTCTTTTTAGGGTGTTGACATATCATTGGGATGGTTTCAGCCAAGAGTCAAGTTTTTGCTGCCTGTGATTCAACATACAAAATTTGCATGCTATTGTAGGAGCATAATTTTATCATAAAGTCATAGAAAACTTGATACTTTGTAGAAACATCCTCCAAAATACTCCGTGTACAAGTAGGAGTTTATACTGGAGGTTTGTCGAGAATGGACATACAAGAAGATCTAAACTACGTATAGTTTTTTTTTTGTAATTCATTCAAGGTGGCCTCATCTCATCTGGAAGATGCTGATTGTAATGTTAGTACAAGGAAATGAAAAGCTGTTACAGCTATTTTTATGACCAGTGATATTCTATTCCTTTTTGATTAGTTTTCTTTGATAGTTTTGCATTAACACTTCAGGCATATTAAAAACTCACTTCTCTACTCTCTACAGTCTTTGACTTAAATTCTACACAAGATCACTTACACTGCCAATTCATATGCCTTGATACAATACACTTGTCATCAATGTGAGAATGACATGCACACAGTACATGTATGTACGGCGTATGGCAAATAAGTAATGTGGCATTCTGTAAAAGACTTCATTACATAAATGGCTGCTGGTTTACATTGCGGGTACGGGATATTTATTGGACTCTGTGGTATTAAATCATAGATAATGTAAATGGATGCTACAATTAAAATCATGTTATTGTTGATGTCAAGCGTTTTACCCACCAATGAATTAACAGTTTATTTGTGTGTGTGTTACACTGAAAAGCACATACATACAATGTAGCATGTACTGCTTTCTTACTTTTAATTGTGGGGTGTGTAAGGCATCTGTCTTTTTCATATGATAATTTGATTTTATCTTGATGCACATGCCATTGCATATGGTACAATGCCAAGTTGCATGTGGTACAAGGCATAGGCATGGCAAGAGGTTGGCTTGCCACTGCTGAATAATCTTCTCTGCTACGTGCTGAAGAATACATGCAGTACACATGCAGTCGAGTCAGTCATGGTCGTCGATACAGTCATAGAGGGGATGTAGCTCTGCCATCACTGTTCACTCAGCCAGCATGGAGAGAAAGGTGGCTGTGTGTCAGTGCATATTATATATGTGTGTGTGTGTATGTGTGTGTGTGTGTGTGTACGTGTGTGTGTGTGTGTGTGTGTCAGTGTGTACATGTATAGTCTATATACAGTGTGTATGTGTGTGTCAGTGTGTACGTATGTCAGTGAATTCGGTGGAGTGCCTGCTAAATAGTATGAATAGCCTGTGGGACTTGCTTCAGTATTGGTTTCCTTGCTCAGGGGGTTGAAACCAAGATGGGTGATGGGTTGATTTATTTCTTTACATTTTCAGCTTTCACTCGCTTTGTTGCTTCCATGGCATTTGATTATTTTGAAAGGTTAAACGAGGACAACTTGTTCCAGGGATGGGTAAAATTGGGAAAAATTGCTTCCTAATGGGCATCTTGATTCCCTTTGAAACATCAGTAGTCTCAATGTGCCAAACCTTTGATGTCACCACTTAAATTCCTAATGAAACTTATTATCTCTTTTGTTATTATAGATACCAGGTACTCTACATTGCTGTCTCACTTGTATGAGAAAAATTTGGAAAAAGCAAAGAAAACAGACTCGGATTTAAATTCTTCTCACATTATATCTGGCAGATAAAAATTTTCAGAGATGATAAGGTTGTGAAAGTGGCAAGTTTCAGACATGTGGATATAAAACTGACAATTAATGCTTGTAATGCCACTCTTTTGGAAGTGTTTCTGGTAGGCCTACCTCTTTGAATTGAATGACATTCTAGCAGTCATGGTAAGGTCATGGAGATACAACCATCCAAGTCAGTACTACAACTGTAAATGACATATCCTATATGTACGAGAAAGATTTAGATAGAAATGGTTAAAAAACAAAATCTGTACAGAATCAGAAAAACAATGATTGTAACAAAATGCTAGTTTGAAACAAAAACATTGACTATTGTATTATTTCCCAATTGAAAGATCAAATTTTATGCATCAATTCAGAGGCTTTTGATAATGATAATTCTGCAACTTGAGTTCTGTTGAAACAGGGAGCTGAAAGTCCCACCTCCCTGGTTGAATGAAGTAGGGATCAAATTTAAGATATGTTTGTAGTCTGCCTTATAGAATAGGCCCTACAGCTTTATAGTTTAAAGAGATACAGCACCACTCTCCAGATACATGCAATTTCTTGGATTTGTCTGTTTGTTTAAAGGTCTCCTTCAGTATGTAAATAGCTGGCATTATTCGGAGTCAGAGAGTTACCACCAGCTGGTCATTGGCTGGGCTTTAGACTGTCAAATGTTCACTGCGGTATAAAGTCCTAACGGGTCACTTTGTGCGCAAATGCCAGATGTATTTTCATCTGCTCTCTGCATGCTGAATAGGGAGGATGCTGTGCTTTGTATCCCAAGTGCATTTTATTGGAAAGGTTACTAGGTTATGCTTAGAATCAATACATCCTGAGGCCCCTGAGTGTAGCAATGTCGAACAAAGGCTTTCTGGCCATCACCAGCAGTTGCATTTCGCAGTGTGCTAAAGAGTTCCTTTCTGTGCTCCCTCAATACCTCCCTCTCTCCTCCCTTCACTTTTTGAGGTACTGCTCCTTTTTTTTTCTTAGTCTTCTTCTTTTTCTTTTCTTTTTTTTCTTTTTTTGCTCCCCCACTAGAATGAGATACTGGCCTTACTTATGTGAGAGGTTGATTTCATTTTAATTTCATTTTTTTTTTTTGAGAGAGAGAGAGAGAGAGAAGGTAAGCTATGAGTATAAAAGCTGAGAATGGGGACGTAATTTGTCCTTTAATCTTTCAATACAGGATATATAATATAAAGCAGCGATTAAAGTTAAATGATGGAGGATATTTTTTCTTCCAATAGGAGGAAAACAAGGAAATGAAGAATTCACAAGTCCAGCAAGATTTGTAATGTTTGAGCAAACATAACTGTTCGTCAGAGTTTAAGAATGTATATATTTTTGTTTCCGTGTTTTACTGTGGTTGCGGTTTGGAGTTTTAGACAGGTATATATTCTTTGTTGTCTTACATGCAGAACAACTCTGTTGCAATTATGACCAAAGAGAATTAATGAAATTTGTTGTTCTGTTTTATCTTTTCTACAGTGTTTGTTGCCAGTCATCATTCCTAGCAGCGTCAGGCAAGCTGCTGCAGATGGGATCGACATGCAGAGCTAGGATTTCCACGACAAATAATTACCCCCTTGCCTTCTCACATTCCCTTCTCCGAGTTTTCTTTCCCTTTGGCAACCCCCTCTATACAAAACAAATGCCCTTCCTTTAGCTTGTTTGTTTTTCATTTATAAACAGATCTTTTGGCTGAAAAAAAAACCCAAGCAAAAATCACTTTTTCAAACCAACTGTGCAATTCTGCAGCAAACCTGTGGAGTTGATGTTTCGTTGGCAGAAAATGACAGTGTAAAATTACAAGGTCACAGCAGCAGCAGCAGCTCTACTACATGTGGGCAACCTGTCTAAGCTCCCAGTTTGTTTCAGTCCCGTGCAGCAGAAGGCAAGAATTATGGTCACCCTCATCACAGAACAGTTGCAGAATCAGTCTCTGGAAGATGTCAGCTTTTTGCCAAAGGTAATGAATGTTCCATTCTGTCACCGATGCATTGAAGAACTTCTAAAAATTGCTTGCGCCATGAGGTCTGATGCGGGTGTCGGCATGATTGTGGAACTTTTTTTTTTTTGAGACTTGGGGTCTTTGCCTACAAAATCTCACACACACACACACGAATCTTACAGTGTAATTCATAATTTTCCAGTTCCGAGAGAGGGATTTCTCTGTCATCACTGCAATGCTGTAATGTAATCAAAATGGTCTAATGGTAAAAATAAACAAACAGCAAATGAATTAAGCATTCACATGAAATGATAAATATTTGGTCATTGGCTGGTTTGGTAATAGGGCGCTAATGATGACAGGCAAAGAACTCAAGGAGTTCCAAGACACAGGCGTACCCTGTACCCACTTCCTTTGTTTTGTGTCATATGTGCTCTTCCAATTATGTCAAGTTATCCACCTGTTGCATGCAAGTGCCTAAAAAAAGGGGAAGGGAGAAATATTAAAGGTAAAAGATAGTATTTTCACAGCAGATTTATTGAAAGTTGTATAAAAGAAGGAAACACTTTCCATGGCTCTTTTTCATTGCAGAGTGTAAGGAAGAAATAACCATATTGCCATGATAATCATAAGAATATGAGACTGAGTGAATTTGTCTCATAAAGTGAAACTGAAATAGATTATTTTGTGTGCATCAGTTGGAAGGTGCACATTGTGAACTCGTATCTTTACCAAACCTGTATGATGATTCTTCAGATTTTTAGGCAGAAAGGAGATTCAAAAGTGTGATTTGGGTGGGTGTTTTTGTATGTGTGAGCCATTGTAGCAACAGAGCGGTGTTTGCGTAGCAGCAGCCGAACTGCGCCGAGACATTCAGCAGAGAAGGTGTTGTGTTTGTATGCCCTTTACTCAACAACTTTGTCTTTTATTTGTTGGGGTGCCAAGCAGATTGGTTTCTGGTTTAAAAACAGAAAAGGAGGGGACCAAAGCTCACAAAGACGGCTGTGAAATGAATGATGGCATGAGGGAGGAGTTCGAATACATGGTGGCAAAATGGCCTACATGTAGGCATGAGTTTGCCTTGAAGGGTGTACCCATGCACAGAAAGTTCAAATTCTTTCCGTATGTTTGCTAGAACAAGCCAAATACTGGACTGTGTTGCTGGACACACAGTTCCTTTGACATAGATCGTATCACAAAGGCAGACATTCTAATTTTCGTGCTTTCAAATGTTTTTGTTTTGGGGGGGGGGTTTAAAAAAAAAGATAAATGTATGCATGTTTTTTGCTATTCTTCTTGTTCTAATGTGTGTGTGTGTGCAGCAACAAATTCTAACTTCAGCTACAACAAAACCAAACA
Source organism: Diadema antillarum (assembly GCF_040938485.1). Classification (NCBI taxonomy): domain Eukaryota; kingdom Metazoa; phylum Echinodermata; class Echinoidea; order Diadematoida; family Diadematidae; genus Diadema; species Diadema antillarum. Next base: position 118,582 of record NW_027271300.1, read on the forward strand.
TGAATGGCAATTTAATAGCATTGGCTGTGTGATTACATTGTCAAAAGAGGAACATAGTTAAGAAAAAACCTCATATCATCACAGTCAGAGTCCATGCATTCCATAGTATTTGTGGTAACATGTTTCATGAGGGTGTGATTGATCCTATGTAGAATGAATTGAGGAAGAGGTAAACACTTGATATAGTACAATTTGTATGTTATCAACGCCATATACCTATTTGACACAAATTCACACGCTCAAGATATTGCTTTCTTGATATTATGCCTTATGCATACCTTGATTATCTACTTGAAGTACTTGAGTTTCCAATGGTCTTCTCATCCCTAGTTACTGTTAATGTTGGTGTTTTATTGGAGACTTGCCTCTGTACGAGTATCAGACCAGAGCTTCAGTTTTTGTTCTCTCAGCTATTTGCAGACTGATTGGCTAAGATAAGAAATACAGTCAACAGTGAATGATTATTTATTTATTTTTTTGTCACCTCCATCTCTTTTGTTTGGCTTCCGAGGCTTGGGAGCTGACTGGCAGAATGAATTGGGCATTCATTGATTGGTTATTTTATACTGCATCAATATTGACACCAAGATGGGGGAGCGATAACCTGTTGATGCATTCAGCTTGCTTGCACTATTTATAATCTTTGTGACTGTCTGTAACAACAAGAAACTGACCAAGGAAAAAAAAAAGGAGGGGGGGGGGGTGGGGAGGACATAAAGTAACAAACAATAAAGGTATGTGCCATTCAGGTTGTAATAGTAGGTGGGTGGACATTTAATGTAGCATCTGAGCAAATATGTTTTGCTGTGTAGAAAGGCAGGGGACAATAGATATTAAGTGATAGACTATTCCATGTTTGTTGAATTTATGAAAGGCACAGTGTTACATTACAGTGTTAAGATATGACCCTATCCTTGTACTCCTTTTAAACTACATTGGGTGAATTATATATAACTCCTACTTAAAGGACATGGAATAATTCAGGTGACTTGGTCGTTGAATATGCACTTCATTATACTGTAGCCTCATGCTTGATTTTATTGTGGAGTGTAAAAAAAAAATAAAAAATTGATTAATAACACTCATTTTAACTAAAAGAAAAAAATTCATGTGTACATTTGCAAACCATCATCTACAGTCACATCATAGTTCCCAAGAAGAATGAGAGGATTAAATAAAATTCACATCATTGCCTATTTCCCAGCAGAGTAGCTGAAGAAATGGGGACCTGGATGGGCAAATGAAATGATGGCATAATTTTTTGACACTCCAGTGGTGGCTGCTGTGGCCAATATATGACATGCCATTAATCTGAATGGGCAAACTAAATCAGAAATGGGGGTTGCTTCTCCGTCTCGCGGCTCTCATCCTGGGGAGGGAGGATGCCCAGGTTGGTGTGGGTAATTCAATTTCCTGATGTTACTATTCAAATTATTTTTCAGCCAGATGGAGTGTGATAAATCATGTTACCAGGGCAGCCCTCCAGTTCCTTTGTCCTCAAAGATAACTTGAGCCCAGCCATCGAGGGGACTGTGGCCATCCATGGTGGTGATTTGCCAGCAGAGAGTAATGCAAGAGCCTAGTTCCACAGAGCGCTTTTTTTTTTCTCCTCGATACTCGAAACGAGTCTTGCCCGTGTATTGCTTTGCTGCTGGCTGCTCAGTGCTCTGGTGTGCATGTCAGTTTCTTCGTCAGAAAGCACCAACTGCATATAGATTAGCTTCACCTTCAGAATGCTCTGTAATCCATAATGCATTGCCGTTACTTCCCATTAATTTTATTTATATTACAGAATATTAAAGGCTCTGACTACGTTATCAAGAGGTATTCACCAGATGAATGAGATTGTTTAAATACTGCATTTATATGTTCAAGTAGGCCTACTCATCAGACTGGCCCCTAAATGAAGAACTGCAACGAATGCATGAGCATGGCTTCAGAAAAAAAAAAAATGCTTTGAATATTTATGTTGGTAGAGAATAATGTATATATGCCTATATTATTAACACCATATCCTTAGGTGCATCACATCAGGGAGTACATGCAGAGATTATACTTTGACATAGTTACACAAGTTGAAAATACATAATTGACACGAGTTTAATACACATAGTCTAATACACAAACTGTACTATACATGGTAGTTATATACAGTCTTGCACAAATTGTACTATAGGACTACTATACATAGTTATTCGAATGTCATGCCATTCCATGTTCAATTTGACGTAAAAAGTGTATGATTAAGCAAATGGAATGGAAAATGTGTTATACAAAGCGTAATATGTTTATGGAACTTGACCGTTTTACATACCACATGTATGATGGAACAGCGATGGTCGTCACAACTATGCAAATTACATAGTTGATGATATCATTAGTTACCTCACAACTTTGTAGTTGGTTTTGTAAAAAAAAAACACATAAAAAGTCTTGTTAGTTTCTTTTTCTTTTCTTTTTTTGACAGAGAAAAAAAAAATCACTCAAGTATGTCTTGAGTATGAGCAATTACAATGAGCAGTTGTGATTACTATGGCTATGTAATTAATCATTTTTTCTTGTCCATTGCCTTTCTGGCATAATTAATTGATTGGGAAAGAAGCCGGATTTTAGATCGAGGGAGCTGTTAAACAAGTGTATTTGAATGCAGCATGCAGTAACTCCCTGGAAAGGCTATTTCTATCATTAGAACCCCTATCAATATAGAAAGGGATTGGGGGGGGGGTGGGCAACTCCCAAAATCAATAACCTTTGTTGTCAGATAAAAAAGGGTGCTTTACTGGTTGCTTTTTATCCCTAGAGCAAGTGAATTCCTATTGTGATGGAAACCTCGTTGTGTAACTTCTTTTTCTTTTCTTTTTCTATTTTTGTTTTTAAGAGAAAGTGGCTATTACTACACATTTAGTATAATGTATATATACCATACCTGGTCAGAAAACTGGAATTTGATTGTGTTAGCAAACCCATGTTGAACAATGTTGTAATACTAAATTAATATGATAATACTGAACAAAATGCAATGTTTAGACGGCAGGCACGAACAAATTAACATTTCTACAAAATATGTGTAAGCAATGATAAACTTTTTGGGCGTGCTCAGTGGATCTGATATGTATTTCGTTTGTGGTAAAAATTTATTATTAAATTTCTTACACATTATTTCTTGCCAATTGCCAATGAGATACTCTCGGTAAATTCTCATAGATCAACACTTTTAAATGCATAATTTAACTGGGCATATCATATAGATTCCCCCCCCCCCCCAAAGAAAAATATATATATGATGAGATATTTCTTTAGTTGGAAAGGGAGTATACTACCCTGGTTTGTTTTGACTCAAACATCCTGAACAATCGGGGGGGGGGGGGGGGTATTTCTCCTTGAGATATGCTTTTTCTCCACTGTTTGGGAAATCTGAATTATGAGGAAGGAAAAATGAAACAAAACAAAGGAAATTGCGAGGCTCATTCAATTACAGGTATGAATGACTGCTATGTCGTATGTGTGAAAGAAATTTTAGGCCATCTGAACATGCACGTAGGTCTCTAGCAGTGCAGTGCCTTGCAGTGTGTCATGGTCCCTGGTTCTTTACAAGATGGCGGACTCTGTAGGCATATAAAGGTGAAGTGCATGGAGTAGAGAAATGCCCTTCCACTTTGTGCAACTGCGGTTAATCATTGATCACTGTCGGTGGGCAGATGGAAGCCGTACCCATTTTTATCGTCATGCATACAGATATATTGTCAGGGGTAGTATTTCTGGGTGCCCCCCTGCCCAACATGAATTATGTAATATGTATCGCCGGTGTTGTTTGATTAAATGCCACATAGCATTAACATTACTGAAGAGTGAAGAGAAGAGTGCAGAGAAAGCTTGGCTAAGGGGAACAGGTTGTCTGTCTGATCCGTGGTTTAATATCTGACAGAAAGTAAAACATTTTGTTTAGATTTTGAAGGGGGATGGGGGTGGAGAGAGCAAGGTGGAGGAAGGGCTCCAAAGAGGTAAAAAGTTGACTTTTTTCAAGCAAACATCAAACCTCAAACCACTCCCTCTTTCATCATCATGTGACCAACAGATCTTGAGACAAATTTGTGGCATCTCTGTGATTATAATTCACATAGAGGCTGCTGCACATACAAATATACTCTATCGCGTCAGATATTTTTGCAAGGCTTTTATTGCTGGGAACCCAGCTTACAGTATTATGAGTTTTGTCTGTGTGTAAATGTATGGTCGATAGTGGATTGGCTTGTACTAGAAACATTAATTTTTATATACCAATGTTAAAACCATAAAAAAGAAATAAATTTAACTTCACGTACAGGACAGTCCTTAAGTCTCCTCCAAAAATCCATCGAAAATCCCAAATTCCACCGTCAAAAGTGCAGAATCGGAACTTTTTCAAGCGCGCGCGAATTAAGTCCAGTTTTAAGAGTATTGTCTACGCGACGGGTCGCGGAAAAAGCGCTAAAAATCGAGAAATACGCCGTTTTCTTGCGGGATATTTTGATTATAGCAAGCCGAGAGTGTGATGATATCAAAGGTCGTATGAGTGTACGATCTTTGATGGTATCCACAAAAGCAAAAAAGAAAAACAAAATTTACGTACCCCCTAGGCAATTACCCCTATGATTAGTGTCTACGGGAATTATTCAATGCAAGGGTTGAATGCAAATGTCTACTGCACCAGTATTCGGCCACCAACGAGCGCCGCAACGTCCCCGGTGCAATTTTGCACCAACAGTGTAGAGCGCGATGCATTTTCAGCGGCCTTGCACACGCATTGACATTGAGCACGCATATCGTGCAGTGTGACTGCGACCGAGCAAAATGCTCCTCCAACGAAAAAAAACAATCAATGTTAATTTGAAAAATCATCAAATATCAAAGGTCGTATGAGTGTACGATCTTTGATGGTATCCACAAAAGCAAAAAAGAAAAACAAAATTTACGTACCCCCTAGGCAATTACTCCTATGATTAGTGTCTACGGGAATTATTCAATGCAAGGGTTGAATGCAAATGTCTACTGCACCAGTATTCGGCCACCAACGAGCGCCGCAACGTCCCTGGTGCAATTTTGCACCAACAGTGTAGAGCGCGATGCATTTTCAGCGGCCTTGCACACGCATTGACATTGAGCACGCATATCGTGCAGTGTGACTGCGACCGAGCAAAATGCTCCTCCAACGAAAAAAAACAATCAATGTTAATTTGAAAAATCATCAAATATCAAAGGTCGTATGAGTGTACGATCTTTGATGGTATCCACAAAAGCAAAAAAGAAAAACAAAATTTACGTACCCCCTAGGCAATTACTCCTATGATTAGTGTCTACGGGAATTATTCAATGCAAGGGTTGAATGCAAATGTCTACTGCACCAGTATTCGGCCACCAACGAGCGCCGCAACGTCCCTGGTGCAATTTTGCACCAACAGTGTAGAGCGCGATGCATTTTCAGCGGCCTTGCACACGCATTGACATTGAGCACGCATATCGTGCAGTGTGACTGCGACCGAGCAAAATGCTCCTCCAACGAAAAAAAACAATCAATGTTAATTTGAAAAATCATCAAATATCAAAGGTCGTATGAGTGTACGATCTTTGATGGTATCCACAAAAGCAAAAAAGAAAAACAAAATTTACGTACCCCCTAGGCAATTACCCCTATGATTAGTGTCTACGGGAATTATTCAATGCAAGGGTTGAATGCAAATGTCTACTGCACCAGTATTCGGCCACCAACGAGCGCCGCAACGTCCCCGGTGCAATTTTGCACCAACAGTGTAGAGCGCGATGCATTTTCAGCGGCCTTGCACACGCATTGACATTGAGCACGCATATCGTGCAGTGTGACTGCGACCGAGCAAAATGCTCCTCCAACGAAAAAAACAATCAATGTTAATTTGAAAAATCATCAAAATACGGGCCAGTTTGTGATGACGGAGAACGAACTTTCATAAATCTAGAAGGACATAGTCCCTCAAATAGGCCTAAACGTAAATTTCGGAATTCTTACGAACATTTGAGCAGCGAAGTCGGATCGTTGGGTAGTTTATGTCTTCGTATGGTAGCGGAAAATCGCAAAGTGAGAAACGGGAAATTTTCGGAATGGTCACTATACCATGGGGTCAAAACTTCAAGGTCACACAGAATTTGCAAGGGTCAACCGATTATCACCAAAATCTAATCGATTCTTTCCTGTCATTATCCAAACATTCCCTGAACATTTCGTGCAAATCCGTTTACCCGTTCTCTTGTTATCTTGTACACAAACAAACAAACAAACAAACAAACAAAAAAACAAAAAAAAAAAAATCAAACCATCAAATGACATATTGCAGATTGTTAGACTTCAACATTGCTTATAAGCATAGACTAATGTCTTAGAGGCAGTTGATGACAAATCTAAGCTCTCTTTTTCGACAAGTGGTCAATATATTCACTTATTCATGCACCGAAATTAATTTGGCCAAATGCCAGACATTTGTTTCCCATCACTCAAAACAGCCAGTGGCAGTGATACCACCCCGAGTTTACCAGTTTTTCATCAACATCTTATACTTAACTAATAAACACAAGTGTTTCTTGTCACTGAGCTACAAGCGTAACATTCTTTATCCTGTCTGCTCAGGCCGTCTCTAGAGGGGGGAGGGAAGTTGTGATGGAGGGTGTCTTTCTCGCTCCCCTCACTTGTTCAGTTTGCACTCCGTATTCTGATGATAAGTTTTGACCTTATGTATGTCACACAAACTGTATAATTTTGCATTTTTTTATTATATTTTTGTTTAATATTTTGTATATTCCAAGGATTTGTGAGGCAATTTTGCATATGGTTGATCATGCAATCAAAAACCACAGTGACTGGATGAGAAATGAGTGTCATTCTTTACCAGGAGAAGAGTTAATAGGAGGCAATATTTTTGGAAGTTGCAAATTTTGGGAATGTCAGTCAGCTCGAAAATTTTGCAAAAACAAAGATACAGTGAATGAGTTATGAAGTGTACATAGTTTATTATTTTGAGAGTTTATCAAGTTATCATTTCTAGCCCAAATAACTAAGAAAGTGTTCAATCCTCTAGAACTGCTGCTTGTGCAAAGTCATTAAAATGCACTCAGTATGATTTATTTGTGTTTTGTCCTTTAAACACAAAATGTATACGTCCATTGTACTTGTTTATTGCAAATTTCTGTCACCCACCTTTTCTTTTGAGATGAGAAATATTGGTTGAAGTGTGGTATAATACTTGCTGGTGCAACATTCTTTGCAAACGTGGATGACATTGAAGAGAAAGTTTGGGCATCCCCTACGAAGGCAATTCCACTCTGTGTTTAATAGTCTGATTTGTATTTGAGATTGCCCACTATTATGCCTTTACCCTCAGAGTCAGACTAGGCAAAAATCAACAACAACAACAACAACAGCAACAACAACAACAACAATGAATGTACGTATGAATAAAAGATCTGAGTGTAGCATGCTCACATTGAATGCAATGCTTTCTTGATAGCAGGTGAACGTACCGTGCTCATTTTAAGCTTGTCATTTCACATTTTGTGATTTCTTTATCATGCCTCCATCAAGCCAGTAAACAACTCTTGTCTTTAGGTGTGCTGGTATGTTTGCCTTGGTATCATTACAATTTTTCAAGTCAATTTTTCATTTACAAAGTCCAAACCCACACTTATCTTTGGGAAGCAGTGCATTCGCTCACACAGTTTCATTGTCTTTGTTTTTGTTTTTGTTCTTGTTCTTGTTTTTGTTTTGTTTTGTTTTGTTTTGTTTTTTTGAGAGAGAAGTAAATTCTGAATGCAAGAGACATGGCTGTGCTTTTTCCTTGCACAGAGTGAAGGAATGAAGTATTCAGAAGCCAGATTAGTGGGGAGTGCTCATTTGAGGATTCAGGTCAGATTTGCTGCCGGTTCACACAGTGATGTGATAGAGCAGGGCGGTTGTCCTGATACGCCTGGCATGACAACACTCATGTGCAGATTTTGGTGCATGAAGGAATGTAGGTCTACATATTATGCCTTGGTTGGTGACTGCACCCATGTAGAAACCCCAGCAAGCAGACCTCTTCTGAGAAGAAGTTGACTTCACATGTGGCAGTGCTACAAGCCAGTATGTGATTTTTACATTGAAAGTAACTCTTAAGGACTCAATGTACCATATATTTTGCATTGGTTTTACACATTTTACTGATGTACTGTACACAAAATTGGCAACACACCCAAATATTGCCTTCTAAAATATTGCCTTCTGAAACAAATGCAATGATCGTCTCCCTGGTGGGATATTCCTAACTTTGGTTCTTGATAAAGGATGAATACTTTGTTTTCATTCTGTTGCTGTGAGCTGGCTTTCCATTGCAAATTCAACCACCCGCAATATTGTCGTACAGTTTATTATCCTCACAAAATATATGGCATATGCAGTATTTGGCACATGTACAGAGCAGTGCCCAATAGAATGACAGGTTTGCAATTGATTCCAAGATTGATTTCAGTCATAACTCAGTTGCTAATCATGTACTGAATGAGCTTACCAGTCAATTTATAACTCTTGTATATGACAGGTTATTAGAATCATATAAAAGTATTAATGGTTCCTTAATGCCATAAACCTGGAATATGGTCATAACAGAAGAACATCCATTTGCGCCCCCCCCCCACACACACACACGCACAACATGCACACAAACATGTTAAGCTGAGGTTTGCATCTGAATAGAACAAAGAGAGAATTGCATTTAAACCTCAATATATTGATCACTTCTTCCATGTACAGATACAATTGTATGAGTTCTTGAGGACTGTAATACTTTAATTCAAAGGATATTTGTTGTAGTAGCTACCGTGCACTCAAGCCAGGTACTTGCGTTTCCGAAATATTTGTAGTTTTAATTTTCTTTTCTTTTCAGTCGATTTTTTTTGTTGTGTGTGTGCATGTACATGTATGTATATATGTGTGGGTTTTTTTGGGGGGGGGGGGGGGGCAGGGGTGTGGGTGTCTTCAGTAGAAAGGGGTTTGACATGTTGAATCTTTCCTGCAAGAAAAAGTAAAAAAAATAATAATAAAAAAACATTCATGGAGAGCTCTTTCAAAGCAGACTGCTGGATGTTGACAAGTTAACATCAGGGATACTCCAGACAAATTATCTGTTAAGTTTGTTAAACATGTTACTGTTTTCAATAATATTTTCCTTTTAAACAAAAATATGATTGGTCTGTTTTATAGCAGTATCCTGTATACTGTGCTCCTGCTCTGTGAATTGGCATTACTATTTATATCATGTCATTCCAATCAATTGTTATTTTCTCCTCCCTCATCTGCAGAACTTCAGCGTTTTTGCATGTGTTGTCATGACGATCTTGTTCTTCATTTAAACTCCCTCACCAATATCTACTTTTCTGTGGTTGTTTTTTTCCGTCCTGTTCAGATCCCATTTCAGTACCAGACGAGGAGCCGTACCAGGGCATTACAACAGACACTACAGGATGCCTTGTCGGGTAAGTTACCTGGTCTGAAAATCAGTCCGTGGACATGGTCTAGAGAACTGTGTGGACACGACATGCCACTTATCCTTCAAGAATAGCCACTGACTGACAGCAACAACAACAACAATGGGAACAACCAAATAAAATGCACAAAGCCCTGAATTTTCAGGGGTTTCTCGTTTTATCTCAGAGCCTACAAGGGCATTTCTGCCTTCTAGTTTTGCCACAGCAAAACTAATTAAATCCTTAGACTCTCTTTCAGTCTGTCAGTTGATCTATCAATCTATCTATCTGTTTATCTTTTCTATCTACATGTATCTATCTATCTCTCTCTCTCTCTATCTATCTATCTATCTATCTATCTATCTATCTATCTCTGTAGCCTATTTCTGATCTCTATCTACCTATCTATCTATCTATCTATCTATCTATCTATCTCTATAGCCTATCTCTGATCTCTATCTGTCTATCTATCTATCTACCTATCTATCTATCATTCTATACGTCTATCTATCTATTCTCTATCTATCTATCTATTCTATCTATCTGTTTATTTGTCTATATATATATATCTGTCTATCCAGCTATCCGTCTATCCATCTAGTATCTCTAATTTCTGCCTGCCAGTTAGTATTTTCTATCTGCCCGGTGTATGGGATGTATTATTTTTTTGTTAAAGAAGTCATACACAATGATCAGTGTACATTTTCACCTTGTGCAGCACAAAGTCTCAGAGATGTTCACCTGTTGATTTAATGATGGGCAAGAAATTCCAAAGCTGATCTGGAATGCTCATCATATTTGTTCCGATATTATACACATGAAAAAAAAAATGAAAACAGAAACCAAAGGCAAATAGTACAATGATAAATGTTTGTAACAGAAAATCTGGCTTCCTTCAATCTGTCACTTAAATTTTGACACCAGGCCAGTACAATTTCCTCAAACTTCTAACTTTAATATGAGAAAGATAAATTTGTGCTGTCTTCAACAAACTCCTCCGAAACTACAACTGAGTGCTGTAGTGCTGTGAAAAAGATTTTAAAAAATGTTTTCATAGACTGGGGTTACACCCCAGAGGAAAAACGGTTAACTTGCAGCACCTCCCCACCCACCCATCCCCCCTCCCCACACCCCCACCCCCCTCCCCACACCCCCAACCCCCCCTCCCCACACCCCCACAACTGACAGAATAAGAACCAGAAATGTTTGTCTTGCTTGGCCGCTTTGGTTGCATACCTCTTTTTACCTGAGATTGATCCTCATACAGAATTGCTCAGGGACAGATAAACTTTCTTTTCTGGTGTTTTCTCTTTTCTTATTCTATATTTTGCATTTTCCTTATTCGTCGCTGGGGTGACAAGACCTTGTATCTGCAATTTTGGTGAAAATGACTTTTTTGGATTAATGGTCAAATAATGGGTTAAGTGATGTCCTGTCCAAATCCCAACTGTCTTACTCGAAAAATGAAGCCACCACGGCATGTCAAAGGAAAGGCTATCCCATTCGCCACAGTGCTTTGGCCACCATGTTTTTTGGCTCTCCTGAACATTTGACATTTCGTAGATACGAGGTCTTGTCGCCCCAGCGACCATTTGCTTTCATAATTATTTCATAAGCAATGTGAAGCAATGAGTTGCGGGCATTTAAACTCCTTTCATATGATATCTTTTATTGAGGGATTCATTTTTGTGGCTTTTGCTCCTAGCAATGTGAGAGCCCTTATCGGAGATGATTTCCAATTCACTTTGTAGTATATATCTTTTCTGCCCACACCGAAGCACAACACAAATCATGGTATGATGATATGTAGATAATGAGTTACATTGATAATAACAGTTTTAACTCAGGTACTGATTGCAAATTGAACAAACTTGCAGTCCTGTACAACACACAATGATTTCCCCTCCAAGAATTGCATAGTGCCATCAGGCATGAATGTGCAAAGTTGACTTTTATACCCTGGCATTGCCACCGGCCAGAAGACTAGCATACCGTACTCCACTTGACACTGTATGTGTCAAAACAACACAGAATCATGTGTTTTGTTAAACATGTCAATGGATTTCTTTTATTTTTGTTCTTTCTTTACACAAACAATTGTGTGTACATTGTGTAAGACATAACATAGAATGAATAGTGGTCAATTGGCATTTCAGTGCAGCTGGAACATTCACAAGGATATCAATCTCAAAAGAAAGTGACATGTGGTCATTTCATGTATTAAAGTATCCTAAACTAAAGCAGGAAAGATGACAAAACAGTGTAAAAAACAGTGAGGCAAGTGTAACCCAATTTTGTAATTACTACCATAAAACCAAATGTGGAGGAATGAAATAGATCAGTGGACTAAATGAAGGCCACTTTTTTCTTCTTTCTTTTTCGACCCAGTGGAAATGGGGACCAGAAGGTAGACGTTGTTTCTGGTGCCCCTTTCAGACCTAATAACTCTGCAGGGTGTACCCATTACAGATATAAGTACTAATATTCTCTTGTAACATTTTCAGCTGGTTTCATTGTTGTACAGTCAGAAAAAGTAGTAGAGAAATTTACTGGATTCATCAGGATTTTCCCTGCCGAATCCTTGGGAGCCAACAGGTATTAAACCGGTTGGTTAACATCAGTGTGAAAGAGGCATAAGAGACACGATGTGAAAGGAATGCCACGTCAGTAGGTTACACTGGCATTATGATATAATCTACCTGTGCAGGGAGGGAAAAAAAAAAAGATCCCTCAAGAAAAAATAATTGTTACATGTAGGCCAAAAAGGGCTGTGTACAGTTTCCTGCCACAGCTAGTGCAAGACTTCAGACAGATTTCAGGGTTTACCTTTGCTAATCAGTGTTGCTTATTTTGAACTCACTTCCTCTTTATGGGTACCTGACTGGAAAAATATTCAGTTGAAAGAAAAATAGACACATCTTTAGAAATATTGCGCACAATGCAGTTTTTATTGTGAACTAATCATGCAAAAACAGCGTCATCATGAAGAGATTGATATCAGCCACTATGAAAGTTAACATTCTGTCAGAGGACTATAGATATTGGAAGACATAATCTGGAACATTTAGGACCTAATGGGGAAAAATTACAATTGTATTGTGCAAACATGTAGCGTGGCATAATCCAGGTGTGACATCCATGACACTGTAAACTGAAATAGTATTGTGCTGGGAGTGTCACAAAATGATAAAAACAATCAAGAAGAGAATTTTAGAAACGCTGCAGTCATGCGTATCATCTCGATCAAGGGGAACAGCACATACAGAGTCTAATCTAACATTTTCAGATGAGTTCTTATAAAAGTAATGGCTGTACATACATGTAGCTTTGTGTTCTCAGCACATCAATATCAATCATGTACATTTTGTACAGTACTACCTTTTGCTCTCCATGCACTTTTGGTAAATAGAATGTGTTCACCTCCTCAAGGAAATGAAAATGTCTGAAAAGCAAATGTAGATCATATTGAAGCGAAAGAGATGAATTTTTCTCGAGAATAATTTGACCTTAAGTGCTAAAATGCACACTGCTTTGACTTCAATCCATCGGATCTGTCTTATTGAATTGTCCCTGTGTTGTTCCAATTTTCCTTTCGTTGTGAAATGAATATTCCGAGAGTTTTTTATTAGCATGCATTCGGCCGTAGTTTTTATCAATACCGAATGACGTCCAGAGTGTCAGTCATGCAAACATTGCTCCGTATATATCGCCAAACAGACGGAATTCTTGTCCTAAAATTACATTACGGATGCTGAAAAATTCAATGTCCGCTCCTCACTCGAGGCAGCTCGCTTTACGCGGCGATTCAATTTACAGACCCGGAGCGAGAGACGTGAGTGGATTCAGACGAGGGACTGACGCTCAGTGGTCGCGGCATGCTTGCTTATTGAGGGTGACAAGATCGAATCCCATCCTGTGCGCGTCTGACAAAGCCTACCGCTACATACGCCAATCATTTGTGAGGCATCAAGTCCATGACACTCGAATGAGTTTATTATTGCATCTAATGCAGGCATATTCCCATCCATACCCCCCTTTTCTACCCCACCCTCTGAAAATCTTCATTAGATTTTCATTCAGTATTCCTGGCTATCTCCTGAAAAGCCACTGTCAGATACCTTAGTCAAAACAGTGTAAAAATCCATAGTAATTGATTCAAGGCATCCAGGAGTGTGACTGTTATGCGTCACAGCAAATTCCTTTTTTCTTTTTTTTCTTCTGTGCTTGCCAAACCGCATGATAGATTTGTTCTCTATCTATCAGTACAGCAACAATGATTATATGATTGTAATATAATTTTCGAAGCAAGACCAAGCAGAGATGGTTGATAGAGATCTATAGAATCTTTCACACACTAGTATGGATTTTTTTCCCCAGGTTTTTCATGTTTTTTTTGTCTGGCTTCTTCCTATATATTGCAGGAACTAAAGAAAAAGAATGCAGAGACTCAATGTCACAAAAAAAAAGACCCTTAATGCATTCAGAATCACAGACATTGTACTTTTTTTAAAGAGATAACCTCCATTACCCTCAATCTTACTTGAGAATTGCCTCACTTGGCAGCAGCCAGTGTATGTGAAGCAAAAGCCAACCATTTAAAAGAAACAGATTAATCCAGTTGTTTACCTTACATTCGCAAGTAGTAGATATGATAGGAAACTGCTTATCAACCTATTTCCTATCGAATGCTGAAATCTATAGAATTTCCACTTGAGCCACCTGGTATTGTAGGAAATGGGTAAGGGAATACGTAAACACTTAAAAAAGATGCTTTCTAAATACGCACTGTAGTTCCTTATAAAAAAATTTCTCTTTTTTGGGGGGGTACTTTTTGAGGAAATGGAAAAAAAATTCAACTTTGCAATCAAATCTGAATTGTTTTATGCCACTCAAGTTGATAAATCTGAGGTATAGATAGATACCCCTTTATATTCTGCAGACCACAGGAGAAAAAACAAACAAACAAATGAATAGAGGTAATGGTTGACTGCAAACAAGCTATAAGGAGTAGATATTACAAGCCCTGCAGTTGACATCATGCAATATATTAGGGACAAGTTGGGACATGTACATGAAGAGGCTTAAAGAAGGGAACGGCTGAAATAACTTAAATAGGCCTGGTATCCTTGAAACCTGCCCAGCAGTATTTTACCATTAAGAAGCATGGCTGCACTATATGTTGCTGACTTGTACAGGAACTGATACTATGCCCTATAGTATGCAGTGAAAATGTAAACATTGGACCAGAATGGCCAGTTACACACTGTATCATCACGTTTAGAACCCTACAGTCATAATCTACTATGGATAAATGATACAGCAATTCTCAGATTAAAAGGAAAGAAAGACAATCAAAAACTCGAGGGGATCTTTAATTAGTATACACTAGAACACCATGGTTTATCATATCATAGCTGTCAACACCATTTTCTTTCTCTTCTCTCCCCCCCCCCCCAGCTCTGTATCAGTTCTAAATCACATGTTCACGATCTCTTCATGATTTGTTTTCAGTGTATTCATACAAGTGCATCTTTATAGAAGATTTCAAATAGACTTTGCACTTTCAAATTTGACAAAAATCATGAGCTGAAAGTGAGTGCATGTAGTAATTGCCTGGCATGTACAGGAAACAAAAAAACAGAAAAAGAATGACGTTTTGAATATAAAAGATGATTGAAATGATGATTTTATCAAGTCTAATGAGCTAGACAGTTATGTTTAGAGGTAATATTTACACAATGCTACAAAAATAATATCTTTCAAATGTACGGTAATAATCTAAGGTCCTCAAGTCAGACATTGGATGCGCCATTGAAGTAATACTGTAATTACACTGTGAACATGAATATTGGCACTCATGCCTGCAGGTTCTGGCATTCTACTCAAAAATAGTTGTGGAGTATTAAGTCTGTGGGTCAGGTTCTGAATCGTGGGTATCTGAAAACTGAAAATGGTCCTTATCTGTCTCGCTGATTGCGAGTGCGCTGCATTGCCAGAGGACTTCTTGGAAGAACACGATGCAAAAGAGGGGCGAGTCATTACTTCCGACTAGATCAATCTTTTGCCATTATCGGATGTACACCGCACACACAATATGCTGTGCCAGAGTTATGATCAGAGTGAACTGCACTCTCTCGCGGGATTCTCTCTCTTTCCTTGATAACTTTTGGAGAGAGTGAGGGAGAAGGGTCAGTGGCAGGGAGTAATGGCCCTCTTTCAAGTGTCATCAGTGTAGAGAAGCAATTACTGCGGGGCAATCTGGGGCTATGAACTTGCACTAGGTAAAGGGCAGGATGGATAGATGTTGGGAGGAAGGGTGGGGTGAGATAACTGCCATGGCTCGGTTGCTGCATTTGGTGGCAGTGGTCGGGTTTGCTATTTTTCAGGTCATTTACAGTCCAAATAGGGGAGAGGAAATTGGGCAAGTTGATGCCAGGTGTAGAAGAGTATGTATAAAAATCCATTTCAGCTGAGTTTGCCATAATGGTTTTGGGGGGGGGGGGGGAGTGAGTCTTCATGCTTTCATACTTGAACAGTCTCCCGCCGTAATTTCAATGTAAATGATGGCCGATATCTTGAACAACCTTGCGCTAGTTTCGTTTCCTCACCAAGCATAAGTTTTGTTTGCTAATGGTTCCAGGCACCCTATTAGGATTAAAGAGGACATACATGTGTATAGCTGATCAGTGTCCATGTAAAGTCTTTTAATAGTCCAGTCACTTAAAACATTCCAGGTCTTCTTATCACCCCACCCCCCCCCCCCTTTTTGGTAATGTGACTGTGTTTCAAGGTGATATTGCTTGCATGCATATGGGCTTGGTATAAATTTATCCCCCACCCCCACCCCCCCCCCCCCCCCCCTTTGACTAAGGAAAATGGTTGTTTTATATCTTTTGTTTTATTTCTTGCTTTTGCTCTGTATTTTCATATTTAATACGATACCAGACTTCAAAAAGTATACAATTTTACACCAACCATGGATGAATCCAGACAGTTTCTCACCAGCAAGACTATTGGCCACATACACAAGAATGGCTATGATAGACTCATGCTTGTTTTCTGTCAAACATCAGCATAGTATGCAGCCGTAGTCCCCCTAGCCTCTGGTCAACTTGCCCTGTCATTCATTCCCAGTGGTGAAAGCCTGGGACCATTTTGCACCCCATGTGTTAGGAAAGACAACCCAGTTTAGGCAGGCATGACCACAAGCCCAATGACACATACTCCTGTGCAGCCTTACCCAGCCCTGACCACAAGAACCACAAAATACTGATATTAGTGGTGACTGAAGGGCTTGATAGCTGAGATAACAGTCAATATTTGTTGTGGATCTTATGTGTACGGTGTAGGTTGCGTGTGTCGGTGTGAACATTACAAAGTGTAATGGCCTGCTCCCTTGATCTTTCGTGGTTGTCTGTTCATTACTTTATACCAGGCCTGCTTGTGAGATGGCTCGCCAATATGAAGCTTCTATCTCGTACAATTTTTTTTTTTTACACTCATGGCACTCACTTAGAATATTAAGTTGTTCACATCTACAGTTCTGATATCTTACCCAAAAAGAAACAATGAAACATTGCTTGGAAAGAAAAAATGGGGGGCGTTTCATCAACGAGTTCGTCGGAGGTTTTCACCGACAAATTTGCTATCAGCCAATCAGATGCAAGGATTTACACTGACAACTGTTAAAAGCTAATGAAATCCTTGCGTCTGATTGGCTGATAGTAAATTTGTCGGTGAAAACTCCGACGAACTCGTTGATGAAATGCCCCCCAGGTGTGGAATTGTAGAATTCCCAGTTGATGTACAAATTAAACACAATCTTTTTGCGTTTATGACCCTGCTAGAAATTATAATATTCAGTTGTGTTTGAAGGAACTGATGAGTTCTCTGGATGAATTTTGCTCTCACTCCAGTAGTAAAATCATCATATCAGGCATGTTTAAGTTGTGCTTTGTTTGAAGTGATTTCATGCAGACAAAAGTTTGCATAATCCTTTTATTGCCCCATTATGAAAATTCCATAAAGAGTTATGAATTTGACAAAGCATACGCCAGTGCTCAACAAAACACAGTGTATAGCTTTCGAGACTGAAATTGGCTGAAAACCGCTTGAGCCATAGAAAATATTGTCTATAGCATTGCATCTTTTATCGCAAAAAGCTCGCCTATTTTTATCGGAGCCTGTAGACCGGAGTGATTGAGAAAGCGAGATGTGACATATTGTGCAGATTATGGACCTAATTGCAAGCTGTCGAAAGAAAACGTCATGCCAAATGTGAATTTGATTGCCAGCTCCTTACCCTGTTCTCAAAATGATCATGCCAAACAATCAGATGGATTCCATGTGATTGTTCAGCAAAAGATCCCCGTGCTGGCTTGACACCATTGTATGGGTCCATTTATTTGTGTGTTTGTTTGTTGTAATATTCATGTGCATGCGGGTGCTTGTTCTCTGTCCTTGCAACTGCAGGAGAAAGCACCAGGGCATAAATTGACCTCAATTTAGTCTGTCCTTTACATTTTGTTTTGTTTTGCTTTTTCTCTTTTACTCTGTCATGGGCTGATTGGAAGACCATTATCCCACTTTTTGTTGGGAAAGAAAATCATTATGACAGATGCTAATGGGTGGTTTACAGTGGTTTTAAAAGTCATGGAATGTTTGCATAACATGTTCTATGGGTATTTTGATCCTTTTCTGTAGTGAGAGTGTCAGCTTTCCATTTGTCACACACTTTCTGTTGATTCTCTTTTGTGTTCTCTCAGCTCACCAATGCTTGTGCTCAGAGTTTCAACAAATTCATTAGGTATTGTGAGCCTGAAGAATTAGGACTATTGTTCTGAGCTCTTATGCATTCGATTCAAATCTAAATTTCGTAAGGAACAGCAGTAAACCTGCCTTTGGACTTAGATTCGAGATGTACACATGTACCTAGTTTGCAATTTCAGTCTGTTTTGAGAGAAGCAGAATGGTATAAGTTACAGAAAATTTTACTAGAAATCATAGTTTATGAGAATGATAAGATAATGAGGAAGTCATGCAAAGGATTGCAAAGTTGCATGGACACTTGTGCATATTAGATTACATTGGCCTCATGGGTCTCTCATTGACCTTAAAACTTACACTGAATTTTCCTGTTTTGAAATGAAATTCAAAGGAAAAACTTGTAGTCAGCTTACATCAAGTCATTGTGTTGTTGTAGTTAGGCGACAGTGACAACTTTGTGGGGATGGGCTTCATTTGCTGAACTTTCAACCAAAAACAGTTTAAAAATATTTTCATGTATAAACCAAAAGGACTGACGTGAGGTGAAATTACTATCACATCATCCAAATTGCATATTATGTAATTACAGTCTCTATCACTGTCTCATGAAAACATGAAAAGTTCTGTTGATTCTTAGACCCCGTTTACAGTGCGAGGTTCGGCCGTGGCTTGGCCGTGGCCGAGTCCAGCCCCGCTTCAGTGTAAACGCTCAAAAGGCCAAATGCGAGGCCAAAATTGGCCTCGCATTTGGCCTCGCTCTGGAGGTGGTCTCGGCCGCGGCTGAGCCACGGCCGAGCCCGGCCTTTTCTTGGTGTAAACGCAAACTGGGCCAAATGCGCGGCCAATTGCGCGGCCAATTGAGGCCGGGCTCGGCCGCGGCCGAGCCGCGGCCGAACCCGGCCCCGCACTGTAAACGGGGTCATAGTCTCATATTCCATTTAAATGAAAATTTGAAAATTTTGTTTGGTTGAATTTTTTTAAAGCAATCTTTTTTTTTAATGGTGTCTATCAAAAAAAATGTTATGGTTGAAGAAAAAGCATAACGTACAAACAAGAACAAAATAATACATGCGTTATAATTTGATACAATCAATCTCTTAAAGTCAGTGTGAATACGAAGTGTAAAATTACTTTGAATATGATTATGTTAGAGCCTTTGCTGGGTTATAACAACAGAGGCAGGGTGAAGCAGTCAACACCTGGAAGGCTTGTTGGTGTTTGGGGAGAAGGCGAAAAGGAAGAAAAAAAAAGAACAAAGAAAAAAAAAAGAACAAAGAAAGAAAAAAACAAGAGACATTTCAAAATGTTTCTGTCATCCCAAAGCAGGTGTAGGAGAATTAGTGTAACTTCAGTTGCAGGAGGTTGTAATGGTGTCAAATGCCTGTGACTGAAATGCCTGTGATGCAGAACAGAGGGTAGGGATGAACTGGGGCTGAACTCTTTACTCTTCTCGCTCAAGCTCTTGGGATGTCCATAGGGAGCTGTGTTGGTGAGAAGAAAGTTATGAAAGGATGACAAATGAGATGGCCCACTCTGATGCTGTAAATTGGTAATGTGGCTTTAATCATGGTGAAATTCAATATATCTGGGTAGGGGGAAAAATTTAGGCCTATTCACATTCACAGTATATACATACAGTCAAATCTGTCTGCAGTGGCCACCCAAGGGAGATTAAAAAAAAAGGCGGCTGTTGTAGACAGGTTGCCGCTATAGACAGGGTCATTAACATTACTTTTCTCTTGGGGGGGGGGGGGGGAATGGTGTTTAGTGGTCGCATACGGCAGGTGGCCGCTGTAGACAGGTTTGTCTGTATATTTGTGATCACGTTAAAAAAAAAAAGATAATAAATTTATTCATGACTGTTCTCCCATGGCTCCCAAAAATTATTTTCATGCAAGCTGAACACTTAAAATCTCAGAACGGCAAAAATCTTAAGATATGAATTTTTATGTAAATCTTATGATATGAATTTTGATGCAAATCTTGAGATTTGAAGGCTTGAGACTTGGATATGAAGCCAAACTTTCTATTTTACATTCCAGGACATTTCTTTGTCATCCAGGTGATCAAATCAAGGTTAGGCCGAATATTAGACTCGTGAGTCACACATCAGATGTATGGTTTGTACCCATGGTGTAGGTAGCCTCCTTGAGCATAAACTGTGTGACATGAAATGAGAAGTTAAATTAGTTTTGATAGGCCATGGATGCAGTACATTAAAGAGATCAAAAGCTGCATCCTCATCCTCAGTGAAACTGGTAATCAGAGAGAGTAAGAGACAGGATAGGAGAGTGGGAAGGGGGAAGAGATAGAGAGAGGGGGGAAAAGGGTGCATTGTTTGAGGTCATGCTCTAGAGCTCACCCTCGCTCCATTTTGCATCATTCCCCACCTCCCAAGCCCAGCGACTGCGGCGAAAGTACATAAACGTCATTTGGTGGCAGTGTACCTCGTTTGTCACTGATTGTTGGTGCTTGATCGCCGGCTGCAGCGCTCTTCTGGATGCACGCTCCTGGCATGCCTTGGCCTCAGCAGCGGCTTACTCACCCTATTGCCATGGCCAAGGGGATAAAGACAGAGAAAGAGACAGAAAAAAAGCGACCCTGAGAAAGCCTAATTACTCTGGTCAATTATCTGTGATGTTTATTGAGTCATGGTACTTTTGGTGTAGGGGAACAAGGTTAACGACTTGACAGGTATGCATCTTAAAATTGATTGGTGAACAGCGCAGGAACCTTGAGGCTTTTAAGGTTCACCTGCAAAGTCCAAGTGCAGAAAAGGCTACAGCAGTGTGTGACTTGGATGCTGCATCCTATTTGATGTCAGATTCATATTCTAAGATATATTCTCAAACTCCCCACTCCCCCCCCCCCCCATCAATAACCGAGATTGACGATTGCAGGACCAAAAATGCGAAGCGGGCGGGCAAAATGTAAATGTCAAATATCGGAAGTCTGCGTGGCAGGGATGCTGATCAGCCTAAAATCTTCCAGTTGTAGGAGAAGGAGATGTTGGCATGATATATTTCCCATCAAGAAAGAGAAGGTGCAGATGTTGTCAAAGTGAAGAGTTTGAGTTTATGTACTAGCTGTGCTCTGTAAATTTTTGAATTTATGATTGGAAAGATGGAAGTGGCTAGTGCACATATGCATCTACTTGTACATGTATTCGGCCACTCATACTCTTGAGGAAAAAGTGTGTTTTTACATAGCCAATCTAAACATAAACATCCTCATAGATATGATGAGGGCAAACTTGTTCTTCCTCTCCTCCTCCCACTTTCCAGAAGCAAAACACAAGTAAGCGTTCGGGAGCAAATCGTTTTCTGGCAAATCTATGCCATCGTTTCAGCGTTTGTGTTTGAGTCCAGGTTCCCCTCCAAGGGAAACATCGCTCGGGCTGCAAGAAGCGCAGTCGCTGCATCTCGCGTCAATGTTGATGTTTTCCTTGCTCGTAAGGGAGGCATCTCCAATTTGGGTCAGATCCACACTCCTGATTTTAAACCCCTCCCACCCCTCCCCCCCCCCCCCCCTCCCCGGGGGACTGAGAACACATATCGTGGGCCAATCTGCCTTTTCATCACGGCAGAGTGCCCAACAGCCATGTCAGTTCCATGATTATGGAAGGGTATTTCTTCATGGATTTTTCCTTTTGTTTTTGTTCTTTATGCATTCTAAAGTTTTTCTTTTTCCATACTGCTCTGCCTCTCTGTCACAGTTGAAACTCTGCACTCTTTTTCTCTTTTACTTTCTGATTCAGCACAGTTGGCAGTGCCAAGAGCCATCCTCTTGATGTAATTGGAACAGGAGCATGCCTATGCTAAACCCCCAACTGAATTTCTGTCCAACTTACCTAGTCGTTTCTATTCTCCACTTTAGGCTCTATTCTCCCTCTCTCCCTGCATCCCTTCCTCCCTTTCACTGTTCTCTCTACCCTCCCCACCATTCTCTCCATCTTCCTAGCCGTTTTCTTTCTTGGTCAAACTCTCTCTCTCTCTACCATCTATTCACCATGCCTTTTTATTGGTCTGCCTCTAATTCAATCCATCACAGCTCTACATTTCGCTCAAAACAAGACACACAACTGCTGTAACCCCATTCTTCCAGTAGAGTTGCTGCGTACAGTATATGTGCGGCGTGTCCTACATAAAGGCCATTCCTTACCCTCCCCCCTTCTTTCATCCACATTGCATTTTCAGCATTCACCATGCTGACGTAAGTTTGCATTGTACAGCTTTTGCATTTGTCAGATGAAAGAGTTTGTCTTTGATAAATACATATGTTTGTTTTGAAGGCACTCAAGATCGAATGCTTTCACGGGGAAATAGGTCTAGCCTCTCAATGGTTTGTAGTCCAATTCTTTTGTGATGTGCAAGTCAGAAAGCTATATTTAGTCTGCTGTATTTTGGCATTTTCTAGTGTTTGCTTTGATATGAAATTCACATTTACGAATTACATTTTAGGCTGTTGTTCTTCCAAGTAATTTTTTAGGAGTGCATGTGAAGTGTTGTACCACAATACACTGATCGTAAGAAGCAAAAGGACATTTTTATAAGATAATCTGTACAGGGCCGATGTGCTTGTCTTGATAGTGCTGTGTGAAGAGGGTTATGTGCTCACATTCTCTTGTGGGGTGCAAAATTAGTTGCATTGAGCATTCCTCAGTTTTCACTTGAACAATCTACGTTTGGTTTCATACAAAATGATGTATTTCTGTCTTTTTTATTTTCTCTGCAGATAATGTTCTACAAGGCCTCTCGCACACTGCAACAAAACACTCTTTCTTCTCAAATCTGTATGTCCAGTCATCCACCACCATCACAACAACAACAGTATCGCGCACTGAAACATCATTGTCGTCCTCCACTACCACACGTAGCATTCCAGTCAATGAGGTTGAACACATCCACAATGCAATGAATGAGACGCTCTCAACAACGCCCCCAGCTCCGCCTAAGAAGCGGCACTGCAGGTCACTATCAGCAGGAGAAGTCACGAGTGGGCGGTCTCTATGGAAACCAAATGCATCAAAGATATGGCGCCCCATCAGCCCTTGCCGAGCCAATCTAGACACTTATCAAGGTCATGCTCCCATGCTAAATGCAAGCGGCAATGCAAACTTTGCAGATGCACCCATTCCTAGCACGACCCTCAACCTGGCTGGGGACAGCTCGGATGCCATGAATCAGTATTCTACGCCGCCGGAGTCGCCCATTCCGCGACCGGCTTCGGCGACGTCGTGGGAGAACAGCACCAACCCGCCAGTGTGGCTCGAACAGACCTCTTTCAAGCCCCTGACATCGTCGCCCAGGCTGTGGCACCGCCTACGCTCCCTCGAGGATGCGGAAAAGGAGGGCCTCTCGGCCAGCTCTGGGTCTGTGGCCTCCATCACCAGCAGCGTGGACTCGGCCCCAGAGACTGACCTCAACAGCAGTGGGGGCTTTGCCAGGGGAACGTTTCGGAAAGGGCGGATAATGCCACGTTGCCGATCACAGCCATGCGTGTCTGACAGGAAAGCGTGCGGGAAGAAGAGGAGAAGAGAGGAAGAGCAGAGACCAAAGCTAGACCTCTTCAAGATGAGAGAGGTATGTCTCAATTTGAGTCCCGGAATGTTGTTCTTGAATGTTGATATCGATGTGAAATGAAGGGCACGAGCGAGAGCACACGCACAAATTCTTCCACCTGTTCTTTCACATCTTCTCCAGATTGTAGATGCTTCGACAGCAACTAGTGATTTCCATGACTCTCCCCAAATGTGCACTTGCCAGGCGTGTAAATGTAACCCTCCAAATGTTCAGTTGAGGTTGAGTGCATGATATGTTTGTGTGTTTGTGTATTGTATATGCCTATATGTGTGTGTGTGTGTGTGTGTGTGTGTGTGTGTATGTGTGTGTGTGTGTGTGTGTGAGTGCGTGCATGCGTGTGCGTGTTTTAAAGACTTCTGCATATGTGCACGTAGTGTTTCCTTCATATCTAAGTCTGTTGAACAAGAAAATTGGTGGTTTGTGGTTTCTAGTGCAAAAGACAAGAGCCGGGTAAAAGGGTTTGGCAAACGTTAAGGGGGGGGGGGAGGGAGGGAGGGTAATTTCTCTTCATAATCGGATTCGATCTTGGTTGTGGCTCAACCTAATTCTGCACATTTTCTGCCTCAGTTGCTTTCCCTCATTCTGCCACCATCCTTCCTGGCAGTTCGAGGCATTTATGTCCTGTCTTCTCTGCCTCTGCCCATCTGGGTCACAGTACAAGGGAGAAAAACAAGACAAAACCTACGCATACATTGTGTGACCATTATCCGCCCAAGAATTCATAATCCATTTTCCATAAATTTTGCCCTAGGCAACGAGTGAAGGAGAAGTATATGTAACCTTTAAATGTTACGGCTGACAGTATTGAGTAGTTTGCGTGATGGCTTGTCCTACAATAGAGCTTGAATGAGTGGGATTTTGACACAATAAATTGAGCTGAAGTTTTCCATCTTGTTTATCATTGAAGTGGAAAGTCAGCTCCTATTAATCTCCGGAGAGTCCAACACAATATTATTCCCTTATATTTCCTCCTCGCCACCCACACGCACTCTCAGTATGGAGTAGAATTGTACTTTGGTGAAACGCCTCTCCATGCCAGTTTTAATAGCAGATAGAGTGATATCGTACCACCAGAATGACAGTTAAGAGTCATTAAATGTTACAGAATGACAGTTAAGAGTCCTTAAATGTTACATAAATGAACATTGTTTTCAGAGTTACACATGTTTGTTGCTGAACAGCCATACAAAAATTGTACCAGTCCCAGCCGGGTTTTATGCAAATAAGATAGGATGATGATTGTATCACTTCACATCTCTCCCTGTCTGTTGTAAAACAAATAAAAAAAAAACATTTTTTATTTGTGTGTGTGTGTGTGTGTGGGGGGGGGGGGTGTGATAATTATGTAAATATGAACAACCTCCTTTCCTCAAAATCATTTTTCTATCAACTTTCACTGTGATGGATGTATACTTCATGTTTATATCCAAGAAATGCTATGAAGATTTAGAGGGAAGTAAACTGGAGAATAGTGTGGAGACAACCAAATCATAGCTAATTTGTGTATTTGTGATCGTCTGCAGAAATGATAATAAGTGAAAATATGAAACTTCACAAATTTAGAATTTTTTGAATTTGTCTCTGATTTTAATTTGAAAAAAAAAATCCCACAAAACTTGTTTGTTTGATCTACATGTATGTCATTTGTTCATGTAGCTTTGAGTGGTGATTTACTTTCAATAGACAACTTTTCCCACAGATTCCTGTGATCTAAATCGGCAGATCGTGCATTGCGTGTGTGTTTTTAATGTCTCTGCTGTAAGTGCTGTCAAAGTGAAACAATAATGTGGCAGAAAAGTGCATGTGAAAGAAGGAACTAAATTGCCATGTTTTGACAGGATTCTCTCTTGTATGCGTGTTATATGAGAATTCACAGTGCATTAATATACACCATGTAGACAATGGTTGTACTTCAATGTCAAACAGTGGTTTCATAACTTTGAAAGGCATTGACTTTTTATTGTTGTTATTGTTGAAAGTGGGGGTTTTGTCCTTGTGTCCATAACAAGCAACTTAATTACTGACTTCCAAACAGTACTTTCTAATGAACACATCAATATACAAAGCAGTCTCTATGTGACTATAAGAAAGTATTTGTGTGGTAACATGTCAATCATGCCATTATGAAGGGGTTTTTAATAATCATGAGGTTATCACTCTATAGGCTTTTGATGGGGTAGATTCGTTGTGTATTTTGTGTTCTATACTTCCCGTTTTACCAACTCGGCCATATAATAGTGATGTCTCGGTCTCTGGGCAGTACAGAAATTGTTCACTTGAGTGTGTTTGCATTTTTGATGTTTTGTGGTTTGATTTTCAGCTAATTGCTGTGGTTATATTGGGCATCGAAATACAATCACTTGCATAGCAAAGTATTATATGACCTTATTTGCATGTTGTCTACTGAAAAAATATTGAGGCAGTGTTGTAAATATTTGAGCAGCTAGTTTGTATAAACATGAGTGTTTCTGTGAGATAGGTGCGAAACAATATTGAGAAAGAAATTTCTGCCTGTTCTGAAATTTCATGTAGCTGTCATATGGAAATCATTATAAGAAGAATTCACAGCATGTAGAAAGTTCGTCTGAATAAAAGTGATAAAATCCAAGCATCAAATCAGCAAAAATTTAAAGAATGGTAGCCCAGTATGACAAAAAGAATGGGAAAGAGAATGGTCAGAAGTTATCTGGAAAGAGTGTATGTAGACCTTGAAATGGCATGTCTTGTCACAGGACTATCATGCGACTGTAATGCCTCATGTATCACACAAATGGAAATCCTCCTTGTTTACTCAATAAGCATCACATGTATCAGTATACTATTAGATGTCTTTTACAGTATTCACATTCTGTGTTGTGTAGGATGTGTCAGGATCTGATATTCTATACATCTTGCTCTAGTGCGAAGAAAGATGTATGAGGATGTGATATTGTTGATACATTTAACTCCAGTCTTGAAAAAGGCTCTGTCTGTCCAAGAAGTGTAAAATTTAGCAGCATGTCATTCACCAAATGAATAAGAGTGAGCAGGACTTTGTCAGAGCTGCCAAGTATCCCTGATTCTGCAGGAAGCTCCCTTAAATCTTTTAAATTTCTCTTCATGTCATGACAAAAGAATACAAAAAAGCCCTCCCTGATTCTGGTATTATTTTGGCCTGTTAAGGTGCATGTAGTGACAGATATCTTCCTCATTGCTCTTTGGAATCTTCCTAATTTTGACATGTGATAATGTTGGTAGCACTGCATTGTAAATTGTAGAAGTGATGCCACTTTCCAATAGCTATAGATATCTTTCTGACATTCATATCGATCAGTGACTTCGTTCGTATTAGCCAGCTTCGCTGAATACGCGTCGATCTGTTGACATTGTTGGACTGCGCTCCTGCAACGCGGGAGTACCTTTCTCCCGTGAGGGAATGGAGATGGAGATGGTATTTGTATGAAATGAGCAGGAGCAGTCGGAAATGGATGGATGACATTGGCCTGGACAGAGTGACAGCTAGACCAGGCCTAGACCATCCTTCATGCGCTGTGCATCACTCACACTTTGTCCTGGGGGCTGATATGGATCTTATGGTATCGGCGAGGTATCTGAAGGATTCTTATCTAGCCCAACATCCTTTTCATCATCAATCACGGGCCCACTGCATTCCAGCGTATCTCGCACTTAAAGAAGTATATGGTTCATAGAGATTGATTAATTTCCTCCACTTTGCTCCCTGAATATAGATTTTGTGCATTGTGTAGCTGGCCACTTTACTTGAATGAAAAAAAAAAAATACTGACCAAGGACTTGATACAGTTTGTACAATGTACTTCAGTCATCATGAAACCTTGAACATGTGTAGGCATGTAATTCCTTTGCTTGTTATGGGTTTGTTTGTTGTTACTGATGATTTTTTCTTTTTTTTTAAAGTAAAGATCTATTAGTTGATAGCTGGTGGAATTTGATAAAATATCAAGTGATTTACCAAATGTGTTGTCATCTTGCAGTACAGAGTATAACCAGCTATATCTTATTATACAAATGTTGTAGATTGCAAACTTGCAATGTGCAATTGCTTTATAGAGGATTGTTATGTCTTGAAGATTAAAAGAACCCAAATCCACTCTTATCTTTTATACTAAAAAAGAAGTCAAGAATCACGTGTCCAGGTAATTGTCTGTATGACCAGCTGCTGTTGCACAGATTAATCCCTTCCAGATTCAACCATAGTGTTTGATGAGTGTCTTTAGTTGGTACAGCTGTGAATAGTAATGAGAGGGTTAACGTGTAGTGAGTATCAGGAGGATACGCTCCTCCCGGAGGACTGCTCATGCCTGGAAGATCCTGACGTGTCTGTCCCCCGTGTGACGTCAACTTCTGCACTCAGTTCGTCCAAGCATTTGGGATGGGGGGGGGGGGGGGGGGGGTGGGGGGGGGGGGGGGTAGTACGTAGATGTAACCTACCCTTTGCCATCATGTCTTCGATGAGAACTGGTTTGAAACGTTATATCTCATAAACACCGCCTGACATTTATTTATAATTCATGCAGCGGTGGCACTGTCACTGAACTGCCTGTTCACGGTTCAAAGTGAGGTCTGCATTGACAATAACCTGTGCTCGAATGTTCCGATTCATCTTCATCAGAATCAGTTTGCCGTGAATTTGTGCTGCTTTTGTAATCTGGGCAGGCTGGAGTTTATATTTATCACCGTGCTGTGGTATGTTCTTTCTCCGCGAATGGTTAATGATCACTGTGCAGATGCAGCGAGACGCTTCCCTGAGAGAGATGAACTTTTTACGCTGATGATACAAGCAGATATTTATGTGTGTGTATGTGTGTGTGTGTCATGTGTGTTTTCTTTGGGGGATTCAAGATGAGTGAAAGTTACGTTCATCTGCTGTTATCACATGGGTAGTTGTAGTAAAAAGAATGAATAAAGAATGAAAGTGGAACATTCATACTGCATTGAAGAAAGTGAAGTCCAGAGATCAGAAAGAATTTAAGATTTAAAGTATGAAAATGCACTCAAGCATACAAAAGTTTTGACAGTTGTGCTGTCACTATCAAGATATTTGTAAAATGAACAAATGTTGCCATGTTAGGGATCTGTTTCTGAAATAGTTAATTCTAATGGCTGGCTTTGAAAGTTAAAGAAGTAATATGGTCAGTGGGGTCACTCAGAGATGTTACTTTCTTTTAAAGCATTTAGGATACATTTTCAACTGTTGAATTATATTGTGTTGTAGCCCTTTGTTTTCACACAATATCAGAATATACTGGTGGGATTTAGACCATGCAGCTCAATTTTTTGAAAACTGGAAACATTGATAAAAACATTCCTTTTACTTTGCAGTGGTGACATCAATAACACTTGAAGCTAAAATTCCCCAACAGTCCAATTTTATGTTCAACTTCAATGAGACTCTTAGTATTAACCTCACTTTAGTGTGAATGTTGGATGTATAAAAGTCAACTGGAGTGTGCAGTAGCATTACACTTGAAAGGGAAAGTTCATCCATATGTTGCTTTGTATGAAAACAGACAAGTCAGAGAAGTAGATCTGTAAAAATTCTCAAAAAGAAATCAGACATTACACAAAAAAGTTATGGAGTGATAAAATTTAGGGACAAAGACAAATTAGCAACTCTGTGTGATGTGGGTGTTGAGCAGCTCTCCATATGTGTATCATACACAAAATTTCACAAAAGTGTCATTATTCTCAAATATTTATACCCCCGCATACACAAAGTGTATAAGGGGTATATACTCTGAAGTTGTTTTTTTTTTTTCTTTTTCTGTTGTGAAACATTTCTGACTCTCTGTGTACATACACAAACAGAATGGAGAGTTGTTCAAAATCTATGTCACACAGAGTTGCCAATTTGTCTTGCTCTCTGAACTTTTAAGAGTTTATAACTTTCTTTTTGGTATGTGTGTATCTGATTTCCCCCCCCCCAAAAAAAAAAAAAAAAAAAAATCCCAAATCTATTCTTCTGATTTGTCTGTTTTCATACAAAGCAACATTAACATCAGGGTGGACTTTTCCTTTAAAACTTAAAGTCTCTATCTCTTTCCATCTCTCTTGTGTGTCCAAGCCCCTCCCACCTTTACTTCTCTGTGTCGCGCTTTCTCCTGTAAGTTATTGTTTTTTAGCACAGCCAGTCGACTTGCATATAGCTAGCGGCCTAAGAGATGTCATGTAAGACGCTGTGGTCTCTAGAGTATCCCTCAAACTCGCCATCCCAGTTGACACCAGGGCCGGATGTTCCAGATAAGAGCAAAATTGATGTCGCCTCCCGGTTGCCAGTGGCAACAAACTTCCTTAATTGCATTTGGGAAGGACTCGGTGTATTCCTGATCAGGTCGGCGGTGATGCAGAGGGGAGATGCATGCATGTCTCTTCCAGACCAAATCTTGCAGCACCCCCCCCCCCCAACCTCCCATTCTGCTCACAAAATCAGAGCAACTCATTGAGCTAGAAAGTCCATTTTCTTCCGACGGAGGACAAAAAAAAGAACAATCTGGTTTGTAACAGCGTGGTGAAATGTGCTTGCAATTATGTGTAGAGTTACAAGCTATGCAGAAACTGAAATGAATCTCATGCCTGACTGCAAACTACAATCGACATTCCATACCAAACGATACAGATGCACACCCAGAATGAGGATGATAGCATGATTGAGTGTACCATTTTATCTCCAGACTATTTCAAAGACCAACCAAATGTGATATAAAAAAGTGACTTTGAAGAAACATAAGTTAAGTATGACTTTCAGACTTTACCTCTGTACAGTTTGTTCTTTATTTATGTTTTACAAATACAATTATAGTTAATTTGCCAATCTGAAAGGGCTCAATGTTGCCCCAGCGTGTTCGTTGTTTGCGCTGTAGAGATTGAGCCTCTCCACAAGCCCTGTTTCGCAAGCGCTGCCATGGCGTTTTGCTTCCACCAGCACCCTGAAATCAGGTTCCTGTTTGTGCTTGCTCACCAAGAGTCTGGCAGAAAGATTTCACATGCATTATGAGAGCATCGAGGGAATTTGGGGAGTGCTCCCTCCTTTCAGGTCACCGTATTACCACGGCGATACGCTGGGGGGA
Organism: Diadema antillarum; assembly: GCF_040938485.1. NCBI lineage: Eukaryota > Metazoa > Echinodermata > Echinoidea > Diadematoida > Diadematidae > Diadema > Diadema antillarum. The sequence goes on from NW_027271300.1 coordinate 149,516, forward strand.
GAACACAAGTAGCAGCTGTGTGAGTGAAAGCCGCCTCGTTTTACTCACGTAACTTGTGAGATGAATTATTAATTCGTTGCCCACACGGCATCTGTCATCTTCCCACAGTGCACTTAGGAAGCTCAATGGTGATGGTATATATCCATATTACCAGAAGAGAAGCCATCTCTTGAGCTACACTAGGAAACCACTATGCCTTCATTTTAACCCATCCTCTTGATATAATCAAAAGCCCCAATCAACTGCCCAATGATACGACGCTCGTATTCCTCACAGTCAGCCGAGTTGATGACTTTGTCAAGTTTTGTTTACTCTAAATGACTGCCATGTCCCTCTTCTCCCTCCTCTGCAGGAAGACAGTGGTATGAAGCCAAAGATCTTGACCATCTGTGGGCATACTGTGTATTCTCACTGTCCAGTGAATGCAGCCCATGGACTGGGTCAGAATACAGCCCATTGACTGGTCAAAATGCATGCTGCCTGATGATGGGATACAAGTATGCAAAGACCTCTTGAGGTTATACGAAAAGATCATGCAAAATTTTGTATGATCACATAAATTGTTACAGTTGGCGTACAGAAGTGAAAAGAAGAGGTTATTTTTTTTTTCCCTACAGGAAGAGTTCTCTTCCATACCTGAGAAGGGCTTCATTTTCATGAATTTATGCAACCACTTTATCACACCTGTTGATTATATTGCACCCCCCTCCCCCCATCATTTTAGGTTGCCCAACGAAATGGCAACTACTCAATTTGAGCTTGATATGCGAAGGCATAGCTGTCAATGTGTAAGAAAATTGAAGCTGCACTTTGTGCAGTCAAATGAATCGAAGGGAAACACAGATGATCTTCATTGTACTCATCAGGTTTGTCGTGAGACTGTTTCCGTGCATTATGTATTCTGTGAGTCAAGGTCAAAGTGGGAAACTTGATGAGATGTTAACAACTGACTTTGAGTGTCTTGGCTTGATTATGATTTATGAGAACAAATTACAAGAAAGGAAAAGAAGAGGATATCAAGTTGCCTGAAAACTGTCTTAAATTAATTTTCATAGTTTCTACACTCTGCGACTGTGGACCAGATGAAGAAAGCATATCAAAAGTGAAAGTTGTAGGTGACAATTAGACTGTATCATTAGTGCAGGTTTTGAGAGGCCTTCTTTTGTATTCAGATCCAGTACCAATTGTTTTGTTGTGATTCTCATCCCAAAGACAAAAAGAAATGGGGTGAGGTGGGGGGGGGGGGGGGGGATGGAAGCCCAGACATCCTTGGAGCTTGGCCAGGAGACACTGATGGACTGACTACCTCTTGTGGCAGAGACAGGGTGGTACGCTGCCTGGGCCCTTCCTTGATCCAACCCTCCCTCCCTCCTCTGCTCTCCTTCACCTTGATGGTTAAGCCTTTAGAAAATATTACACCACCCCGCTGCCTCCATACAATCTAGCATCCATCCCATGAGACTTTCAGGGAGAAAGGTCTGCTCATGCGAAGCAAGGCTTTATTTTTTTTGCTACCTGCATTATCCAATGCATTCGGTCCGAACATCTCACTGGCGGGCCGAGGGGAAATTAAGGGCGTCAGCCTGAGAGTGAGGCTAAGTTAATCGCAGACAGATTTTCGTGATGGGCACACAGCTCTTGACACAGGGACCTGTTGACAGTCTGAGAGGAATGTTTGACAGAAAGACATGAAGGAATGGAGATTTTGTGTGTCTGTGTGTGTGTGTGTGTGTGTTTACTTGAGTTTCATTTTTTTTTTTTACATGGTTCTCTCTGTCTCCTACATGTACATTCCCTGTTACATGTAAACTGACAGAGTCTGAATCTTGAGAGTCCGTGAGACTTTAAAGACGAGATGCTGCAGTTCAAGGTTATGCAGGTAAGTACATTGGCACAGGGTATTGCCATCATTGTTTGTTACCCTTTTTATTTACGTGAGGACGAAACATACTCTAGTCTTTATGTGCTATGTACAGTTGGACATGATCAAGTTCTATAGTTCTGATCAGTTTACATTGGACTGGAGGAGCTGATGAGAATAACATACAGAGAGTTACCGAGGCTCGAATGTGTCGGGCTGAATCTGCTCTTAAAAGGAAACAGCGGGGTTTGATAGAAAACAGCAGGTTGCCCCAGCACTTGTAATCGCTAGCGCCAGAAGTTACAAAAGTGTCTGCCACCTCCCATGGAAGATTTACACCTTAGAGGGGGCCGGTGACTCTCCGAGGAGGGAGGCAGCCAAGCAGGCAGGGGAATTAAGCAGAGATCAAGTGTACTGTTCTCGCTCAGGTTTCAGCCCCCTTACACTTGCTTGGCTGGATTGTGGTAACCATGCGAGCGGGGTGGTAGGGGTCAATGTTGATTGTAGGTGTGGAAACAATCCTGCAAAAGATCCAGGGGAATGAATCAAAGGCAGGTAAAAGAGAGGCACTATGGGCACTGGAAGGAGTTGGGTGGAGGTAGAGGGGGTGTGTAGGGAGGGTAGGACTATTTTCATATGGTTGTGGCGTGGGTAAGAGATTTATCCTCAAATTCGATGTAGGCCTTTTATCCCTCATCCGTCCCCTCCCAGCCCTGCCCCTCCCCCTCCCTTCCTTCAGTGTAAACACCATGCTATACTGCAGCATCTAAGCATTTCATATTTATGTGTTCCTCTGCTGGGAAAAACAAGAAACAGGAGCCCCCTGTGAACATTACACAGGTGATTCAATTTCTGCAGAACATATCAAATCACTATATCAAATGGTGTGTGTGATGAGTGGAAAGGATGGGGGCAGCATCGTGTGGTATTTGAAATCTAATGATGATAATAATAATTGTAAGTTTATAAGGCATGGTTTCTGTTGGAATACTAGTAGGGCCTATACTCTGCTGTGTGTTAACAATATTGTGAAAATGTGAGAGGGAAGGAGCTAGGTATAGCAGAAAAATTAAATCAGAACCAGAAATATGACAATACAGTGGGAATACAGAAAAGAGAAACTTATAATAACATGAATGATAACCATAAAGAGGCATCTGGGAAACCTGTCTGTGTAGAGCATTGCCTTTCAGTGGTGTGTAAGCACCAATCATGATAAAAAAACCTGTCATGATGTGAATTTGATTCAGTAAACATGAAAGACAATGTTGCTTCAAACTGTCATGGGAGGATTTCTTTCTTCTTCTTCTTTTTTTTTTTGGGGGGGGGGATGGGGTCATTCATGGAAATAAGCTTTTTATTTTAAATACATGCACAATTTCTTTCGACAATACTTCTTGTTTTTAACTACAAAAAATAATTTAAAGTTACGGAAACTGGGCATCAATTCAGAATTACGTCTCTTCCAAGTGATCAATGAAATCCCAAGGTTTACGCTCCAGCTGCCTACTTCAGAAATCAGTGGCAAAACCTGTTTCAAACCTCGTCAACTGACTTGCCCATGAGTTGTGTCCTTCTCTCTCTGCTGCTTTGTGCTGCAGTCGCCGGGACAAATGCGGCCGTGTTTGCCACTTTGCAAGGCATGATGATCAATAGAACCCCGTGGGGTCCCGGGCGGTGCTACAGAATCAGATAAAGAGGGCCCATTTTTTTTTTTTTATTTGTTCCCAGCCATGCATCTACAATTGTACTAGGCCAATTATCCCATCTTGAACAGCAGTCACATGAGGAGTCTTCATCCTTTTTGTTTTTATTGTTGTTTTTTTCCTTCTCTCTGTGCCTTTGCTCTTAATATTTTGCTTTCAGGGATTTTCTTCTGTGTAAAACTCGAGAATTTTCCAATCCATAACTCCAGAGCTGGTAAGGAAAGAGAATGCTCTCATGGAGAGACAAAGAGAAAGAGAGAGAGGGAAGGGAGAGAGAGAGAATGATAAAGAAAGAAGAGGAGGAGAGAGAAGGACAAGCAGAAGGAAACTCTAGTAAACCTCTGCACATCTATTACGGCCAGGTCACACTCATCAGCATTTAATTTGAGCTCCAGTATTACATGCCCTGGGAAATGCGTTCAGCCCGTTCGTCGTCGTCATCAGGCGAAATCCATTTCTGGCCTGGTCAGGTCATGTGTGAGACTCAGGATCTGTCCGATATCGAGTTTCCAATCCGTAGCACCTCTTTCTTCATTGCACGTCTCTTGTGTAAGATTTTCATGAGGTACTTACAGACCATGATTCCCATGGCCCGCAGGAACAACTCTGCAGGAAGGAAGAAAAAAAAAAGGGCGAAATGACTGACCCTTTTATTGGGGAAAAAGAGGTATTAAATATTGAGGCAGGCCGTGTTTGAAATGTGCATGCATTATATTCATGTGTAGCAATCAGTCTCTACCCCTGTGTGTGGGAACTTTGTGTAGTGTGTTGTTCTCAGCGTGGTGGAATATGCAGAAAAAAATTACAGCCTCACCCAGGCAGTGATGATGTTTATGTACACCACCATTACCAAGCAAATTAAAGCGAGTGTAAGTTAAAGTAGAGGGAAACAGCAAAAGCGAATCCTGAAAGTGTGTGTTGAACTGGGCCGATATCAGGCAAGCATTATGATTGCTCATTACCAAGGTCTTGGTCATCTTGTACAGTGTCCAGTTTGTGTCCAACTCTCACCATCGTGTTCAAGTGACAGTAATGGAGGCCTGCTTAGTAACCAATTTATTTGTCGTTCGTGTCACCTCTACTTATGTGACATGTTTTCACCATGACCCTTGTTTTGAGATACGACAGTAATTGTAATCTTCTCACCGAGCTCCTAGTATAGAGAGATTTAAAAACAGAGTAATCTGTGTATTGAAATTGTAGCAGGGAATAGTTTTTCAGTCTTTCTGTGTGCAAATCATTGACTATTGTCATATAAGGGGTACCATGGCTTGCCAGCCAAGCGCAAGGAAGTGTCATGGTGGAGATTAGACACCATGTTTATGGGAGACGAAACTAATATCAAAACTTGCTAGAACATCATACTTCTCTGACTATTGCTCTTATTACGTCAAGGTGTATTGATCTGCCTTTTTTATTCATAGTGATTTTGCCCCAATATGCATTTCCGTACCTCTAAGAATTGTTCTTGTAAATGCAGATCTTTTTTTAGCATCTCGGTTTATATTAGAATTATTATAGTATGATGCAAGCAATCTCTAATGGGCATTTATGCTGTGCAATGTGCGTGTGTATGTTTTTTTTTTCCCCACATAGACAGTGACAGTGACTGCCTGCAGTATTGACGGGAGTTTAATAAAAAAAATGAAAATACACTATTTCACACATGACGAGAACTGATTCATATCCTACAAATAGCTCCGAGATGTTCTGTCCATCTGATAGAAAGTGAATAAAGGCATGATCGATTGCTTGCCATCTCACGGTGGCCTTTTCTTTGGAGTTATGCTCTGGCCACAATAGAATCACTGGATCGGACGAATGCACGCACAATGGCGATTATCATCACAACAATGCTGAGAGCAGATTGCATCCCTCCCGACATTGCATTTCTGAAGTAAAACCTGTGTTTTATCGCGTGATGTTGATGACGAAGCAGAGAGACATTTCTAATGAGTGCAAATCCACGTAGCCAATAGTATACACTATAGCATTTGTGGTGGAGTCAGAGAGCTGTTCCAACACCGTGGTTTGTAAAGCATTTTGTAATTGGCTCAGATGCACATTTCGGAAAACGACCTTTCCTTTTTCTCAGTTGGTTAGGCTCTTCCCTCGTCGCATAATGCATAAGGTACTTAACAAAATAATTTATGGAATTCATGTTCAAACAAAGAATAAATTTGCATAGACCATGTGACCAGACAAACCTTAAAAGCATCTTAATCTGTAGGAAAGCATCATTTCATGGTGACATGACATTTGCTCCTGCAACAATTGCTCAGGGTGGTGTTTCATCAACGCTTGTCAGCGCCGACAACTGTCGGCGCTGACCAATTTCAGCAAAATCCTTGGTTTTGATTGGCTGAGATGCTCTTGTCACTGACCGTTACTATGGTGGTTCAAGTTGTCAGCGCCGACAAATGTTGATGAAACACCCCCTGGTCTTAGATATTTCTTCAAGGACTCTAATAGGGTTGGGGTTAGGGTTGTAATAGGGTTTTAGGTTCAGTGCGATGTGAGGATTAGATTAGGGTTAGGGCTGTGCTTTTGGGTAGATTTTATAATAATAATTAATAATGATTGTGAATTTATATTGCGCAGTTTCTGTGAAGCATTTATATACTCAACTGGGCATGTTTATGTTTGGCTTAGCTTGCAGATATTTCACGGGAACAATTGTCGCAGGAGCAAATGTCATGGAACCTCATTTCGTATGCATTGTATGCAGTAACAAACTATTCCTATTATTATTGCCTAATATTCGGCTTTGATGAACACTTTGTTGCTGTCAGGTGGATGGTGCTGGCAAGCCTGAATGACCACATACATGAATAATCATACAGTTGTAGCATAACAAATGCTTATCTCATTCTCAATGAATTTAAACCAACATGCCTGACATGGCAAATCACCTCTTTCAAACTCTGAAGTGGCTTATTTGTGGGCATCGTATGGAGAGAAAAGGAATAAAAAAATTCCATATCTACTTCCAACTATGCTGCACGTATGTAGCGAGTGAATGAACCTAAATGTGTGATGTCATTACGCTATCACTTTTCCCTGGTGTAGTTATAGGGAAGTTTGCTTTCAGTTTGATACCAGATGCCCTTGTACAGTGGAAAGTCTGTATGATTACAGGTTTATGCTTTGGACTAATCAGCAATTATGGAACGTTTGATTGCTTTATTTATGAGCCCCATTGCACTTCCTGGCGTCCAATCATGTGTTAGTGGGTAAACAACCAAATTAGATTGCAGGGGTCACAACCAGAGCCAGTCATCCTGCCTACTCCAACTCCGTAATTTACCTGATTGGCTGCGGATCTTTTGGAGGCAGCGACAAGGGCTCCCCGTGATTGGCTGTTGGCTGCGTAGCTGGGTTTCTGGGTCTGGCGATGTGCAAACATCCCCCACTAGGTGGTGTCAAATGACCCCGTCCCCATGGTGAGGGGTAATGAATCCGCTTGGGCTCTCCCTTCCCAGTGGAGTTGGGCCCAGCCCTACTACCCAGGGCAGCCAAGAGATTTGTATCAAGGCAAGACTTGGCACTTGGCCAACCCACCTGTAGCCAAGCCCCCTCCCCAAGTGTGAATTTTTCTGACATGAGGGTGGGGGTAGGGGTGGGGATAGGGATGGGGATGATAAAGTGCTTATACGCCACTAGAACATCTCCTACACATGTATCATTGCACCTGAAACATTAATTTGAAGTATCGATCAAAGGCATGAGGAAAATGATACTGGCAAGATTATGCAAAGCGCTACGCTCGAGTGCCCAGATGCCATACTGAAAGTGGGAGACAATTAGATATTGATTGAAGGGAGGGCAGGCCCATGCCCTCGAAGCACTCTCATTAGGCGTGCGCAGTCACATGGGTCATTAAGTCACTGCCTGACACTTGCCATCCAAGTAGGTCTAATAACCCAGAGTTTCCTTGGTGCTTCAAAATGGATAGGCCCACATTGTACATTTTGTGTCGTATGCACTGTTCACAGTCTTTCAATGCTTTAATATGCAGTGATAATATGGGAAGGAGGGAGAGAGGGCCGGTGGGCTGGGTTGAGATTGGGTCATCTCAAACACATTATGTGCTTGTGCATCCATAATTTCAAGGATTGTTCAGGTGGAATTGGATTCAAGGTCACTGTTCGACCTGGCCAGAGGTGTAAGCACTTTTCTACACTCGCAACCTGAAGAACAGCTTGAATATTCAGTGAAAATCAGGGGGAAATCTACACACATTATCATTTTTTTTATATAAAACCAGTAGCCAGCTGGCATGTACAGTTATTCTTTTAGTATCAAATAACATCAATGGATGCAGTGCCACAGATGTTTGCCAAGTATGAACAAAGGCCTGACACATCAAGATTTTTACTTAGGGCCTATAAGATCAGTGTCGCCCCAAGACTTATTAAGCCTGATAGCAGCTTATGCACTTATATTTAAAAGCGAAAGATATGCTGGGTTGTTGTTTGTTTTTTCATTTCATGGCATACTAGGAGAGATTGTGGTTGATGCCTGAAAGTATAGTAAGGGCATTGAAGTTTTCAGCAGTTGCAGAAAAGTTCAAACATCTTCCCATGATGTAGCCATTTGATACCTATTCCCCATCAAAAAATGCAAGAGAGAAAAAAAACAACAACTATATATATATATATATATATATATATTTAAAAGATATGGGAAAAAAAGAAAAACGTGAAGTTTCCGGTATAATTACAAAGAAATGACCCAGTTCAAAGTGTAGTGATGTAGACCAGGAAACACTTTCTTCCAAAAGTGTAGCTTCCTAGATTCATTGTATGTTTTCAATTTCAACATACATCAAAACTTACAGAAATTTGTGTTTTTCCCTTCCATGTAATCTCTGTTATTATACAAATTCTCTATTTAGTGGGACTGTTGTATGTAGGATAGGGTTATGACTCTGGATCACAGGCCCATTTAACAGGATTGTGTGAAATTCAACTGGATTCATCGATCATCACAATTTGTACATTTTTTATGACTGTATGCATAATAATGCAGCTCCTTTATTTCATGAGGGAATATGATACTATTTTTGTTGCGCGGTAAAACTTAATGGGCTATTCACAACAAAATTTAGTAGGTAATTTGCCAACTATAATCTTTCCGCCCCTTCAAAGTAATTAATGCAAGGTAAAGTCAATATTTTTTTTACTGAATAAAATGTACAAAACTTTATTATTTTCCTAACTTTCTCATTTTAGGGATAGATTTTCAATGGAGGTTTGCCACCCGTGATTGTTTGCTTTAACTGCGTTCTTTAAATTCAGCCCGATTATGGCACAGAGATGCTCTTTAAAGAATAGGAGGAGATATTATTGAAATAGAATGAGAGAGCTGAAGTGTGAGTACACATGTCGTACCTCAGTTCATGCCTTTTTTTTTTCCCCACGAGCAGCGCCAAGATGGCCGTGATAATGACATTTTGTCCAGATCCCAGGATAAGATATTGACTGACACACTTTTGTAGTGCTGATAGTATCATGTGCCATGACATGAGATTAATTCAAACCTACAGATGGACACGATAATCGTTCTTGTTGTGTAAGAGAGGGGGAGGGAGGGAGGGAAAGGAGGTCAAGATTGGGTCAATCGTCTTAAAGGGCCAGGTGGTTTCATATACGTCTTTTCAAATTCTGAATCTGAATTCCAGTCTGAAATGCACAATCATCATCAATATGTTCATATGAATGATGTAGTCTTCATGATATTGGTTTTAGGTTCTTGGTTGAGGCCCCGTTAGAGTGCAAGTAATGCCCAATTCGCAAACTATGACCATTGGATCATAATGCTTGATGTCATTATTAGATTGTCACATACAGTGGATCGGAGTAGAATGCAGTTTACATTCATGGGTAAATATTGTTACAGAGAATATCTGAGCAAATGCAAGGTAAACTAAACCTGAAAATGGGCATTCTACATCATACTGAAAAAGAGAAGGGGACATAAATCCAATGTTAGGTTATTGGTAAACTGTATTCCATGACATCATGCATTTTTTCCCCCAACAATCATTGCATCCTATAGGGAACTTGTATGACAAGTATTAACTTTGCACGAAATGGGAATATTTGGCTCAGGCAAGTCGACACATCACATTCTAGTAGAAGAACTTGGAGTCAGGAAGGTAGAGTAGGGAAGGATGCTCACTTTGAGACGGTAAAGGTGGGGGTTTGGGATGGGGTGTGTAGGGTAGCTTTCCCTGACTCGTAGTAATTTATTACGCCGTGAGCAAAGCCGAGCTCTCAAACATGACACATCAGTGGCAGGTTGCCAAGAGTGTGTCATTCTTCCCTATACCCATCTGAGGCCGTTTTCACATGGGTCGAGAAACGCAGTTGCAAGAATTATCGTCCCTACACACTACAAAGGAAGCCTTCACAGATTTTGGAAAGAATTGTGATTGGAAAACATCTCCAGACCAACATTTGAATCATGATTAGAATTATGATTTAAATCACCTGTGCCATTCCAGTTTGCATACACACACATGGGCCTAAATGTGTCATTTGAGTCATGTCTCTAGTGATTTGTCATTTGAATTGTGATTCAAATTATGCACTCTCCGTACGTGTGAAAACAGCCTCTGTTGTGCGGACAGTCTTGGAGGCATCAGCAGCGAGGTACACATGCTGTCACACGCACACACATGAGCACCGAATGTTTATGACTGCTGCGACCCAACCTTGATGGCGAGCTGTGCATGAAAAGTTGCTGCTCTTTAGCAGTGTCAAAGGTACACAGGACATTTGAGATGGCTGCCTTTTTTCATTCCACAGTTCAAAAACAAAAACAAAAAACTCACAGCAAATGTATTGTCATCATCCCTCTTCCATCATGATTCCAGCATCCTGTCACCGAGTATCTTACCCCCCCCCCCCCCCACGAGATGGAGAGCCGAGAGAAAAACATTAAGATTGCCTCCATTTTTACCACATTAAAAAAAAAAAAGATATGGGGTGCTGATGGACAACAGTGTCTTGCATTTATTTGATAAGGATATTGGCAGCTAGAAATGTAAGAGATAGAGCCATGCCTTTTGAGCCTCCTGCACATTAAAATCGAGCTAGGAATCCAGGCATGTATGCAAATTTCATGTTTGTCTGAGCGCGGGGAAAAGGGACAATTCCTTCCTTTTTGGTTTACTATTTCACACATTTTCTAATGAGATAAAATATGTAGTGATAGGTCTGTGATTTTGACTGTTAATGATGGCAAGGACCTTATGATCAAAGTAGTTGTTGGGGTTTATATAATATGATTTGGGAAAGGTACATGTATAATTTATTCTGTTGTGTTTTTTTTTTTTTTTTTTTTTGCACTGTATAGTCTCAGACAAGTTAAAAGTGAAAAAATGAGTATAAAATGCTTAGTGCAAGTCAAAACCCAGCAGTGTCTAAGATTAGTGAATCTTTGTGGATCATTCACCCCTTGTCCATTAGTGATACATCCATATTCATTACACATGACTTTCCCATTATACAAACACACACACATTTATATTGAGATAGACAGGAATATATGCACAAAGACAAACAGACAGACAGACACACCAAGACATACACAGCATAACATATCCCCTACTCTCTATGCTGTAGTCACATTCCCTCTCATTTTCTAAGAAATGTCCATTCAAAAAGTTTCAGAAGCCAGGGTATCAACAAGATATGATCTGCAGATTGGATCTATAGAAGAGCAAGATATTTATTGGAAGCATTAAACAGAAATACATGCACGCTGAGTATTTCTAAGGATGGCAAAACTGAGTACTGTCACAATTCACCATACAATTCAGGTTTAAACAGCAGGTTGCACTCCAGATTTAATGTTGTCTTTGCCATTAGAAACCCCCTGCATGCAGTGCCAATAGCGTTTTTAGCCCATCAGCCTGAGAGGGTTTAGTAACCAGGGCCCAGTTCCATGATAAGATGTATTCAAACATAAGTTAGTAAATCAAATGTAAGTCAGGCATCAACCACTCAGAATAGAGTATTCAGAGACTTGTGTTTGATTTTTCTAACTTTCAATAAGTATGATCTCAAATTTTATGCAACAGGGAGCAGGATCCAGTTTGATTATAGAATCACTACAGTGCGTGACGTGAGCATTCACCTTGACTTCATTCCGTTCCTTTCAGCCTTCACCATTGATTGAAATGTTAAAAGGCAATGCATTGATCTGATGGCCCCTCCCTCCCTGAAGTGTGACCATTCCATCATGTAGGGATTTGCCTGGAGCGTGCTCGATATTTTTGTTGTTGTTGTTTTTTTCTCCCTATCTCCTTTTTGATCACCACAAACCAGCAGATTGTGTTAACCGAAACAAAGACTCTTCATTTCAGCCTTCGTTTTCTAAATAGGATGAATAATGAGTTTGTTACGGTTAGAGTTTTAAGACCCTGAAGCGCTTAATCACTCTCCTGCACACAAGTGTTCCTGCCTCTTCCCTTTTGAAAAATATCTAGATTGAGCTGTTCTTGATAAAGAGTTATTTTTAAGAGAAGGTCGTAAAACAAATCACGATCAATAAAGATCATAACAAATTTGGAAAGATAATCATCTTGTGACAGTCCTCGACAATTCGAGTGCGGTGAATCATCAATCAGCGCATCATATGAAGACTGCAAGAACTGTGCCGGTCATGTGACTAGCTTCGCTCCTCTAAGGATACCCTCGCATGTTTCAGTCACAAGGAAAAATCAACTGATTTTCTGTTTTCTTGAGAGAAATGTGTTTTTCATACATCCTCTCTGAACTAACTTCCAAGATGCTTATATTCTTCAACATTTTAAAAGGAAAGAAGGAAGTCAGCCCATTTATGTTGATACAGGGAAATTTAACAATTTAAAAAAGAAGGGGGGGGGTGATTGGGGCAATACAAAATCACTTTTTCCCACTTGCCCATCTGGGCATGTGGGCGAATGGCCAAAACATTCAACAGGCAAATTCCCATTCATTCTACTTGCCTAGCAGTGGATTTGTAGTGCATAGCAACTCAATCCTGTCCTCAGTCCACTGCACTATACATTATCAGTCCACAGACGAAAATAAATCATGGGCTGAGTTTATGGATTGAACTGATTTCTCTCTAAATTACTGTTCAAAATTGTAATGATATTTTTGGAAAAAAAAAGTGGACAAAATTTGTTGTTTTTTGGATTAATCATATTAAACATATCGTAACAGGGATGAATTGACATTGGAATCGGTATTGCAGAGTGCTAAAATTGGGCCAGCATGATAGCAGTGAGTGGTACATTTAAAGAATACAAGATGCTGCTATACAATGCCATAAGCCGGGGTATGACTGTACCCTGGATTATGGAGTCCCAAGTCATATCTGGTCATGGCTCTCATATCATTTGGGTCTTTTTTACTTGTTGTGAACCTCCCATTTGCTGAACCATTTCAGAATGAATACATAATACCACTTTCTCAGCTGAGGCAACTATTCCACTATGTGCCAGTATGGTTGAGGCTAGAAGTAAACAGCAATCCATCAAATGGATCTACCAGCGTTTTATCAGGAGACAGCATCTTATTTCATAATGGATTTCATGCATGTACACCCTCCCCCCCCCCCCCTTCAATTTTCAGAATCAGCCACATATAGATATGTCTGTTTACTCATGAAGACATGTGAAGATGTAGGATTCCATGAAATCTCACATTTTTTGCTGCCGGCATTTATTTCCATTTGGCCCACATTTTACAAGCATATGTTCTCATCATTGGTTATGGCCTATTTCTCTCCTACTTTTGATCTTTACACTCAATATGGATTTTGACTACCTATTCGCTTTCCTCTTCATGTGTAAAGATTTATATGCTCTAATTCTTTCAGCCTGTGTACCCCCCCCCCCCTTTTCAAGTTGATTTCCTCAGTTTTTCAACAATAAGCTCAGAAGTTGCCATCGCCTCGAGTTTTGAAAGCAAAATACATGATACACATACGTCCTTAAAGATCCGGGTGACACACACTTTAGTAATTGTATTGTCACAGAGAATACGACTAGCTGAACTGAAGTGGTGATTCTTCTGCCTTATTCTTTCCTTTTTGGCAAGAATGGCGACATTGTGAATAATCTGCCGTGATCTTGCACCCAGTTTGATTGGTATCATGAAACTCATTAAAGCAATACAAAGAGAAAGATATATCTCTCCCCCTCTTCCACTTCTTCTTATATGGTTGTGTGTACGTGTGTGTGCACATTTAATCTCTAAACCTTTGTGCTTTGGCAACTGTGGGGGTCTGAAATGGAATAATAGTCTCATACAGTTTGTAGATAATGTGGGATATTTTGAGGGTTATCAATTGACAATGAAGTCTGACGTCAATCAGAATGAGATTAATGAATTAAAGAGTATTAAACTATGACAGCGGTCTTAGAATCAGACATGCATTAGAAAATCCCAACTGAGAGGAAGTGTTAAGATCAAGTGGAAATGAAATGCAATGAGTGTCGACGTGCAGTGCATCCTCCCCTTGCGATAAATTTTGAGAAAGGGCAAAAGTGATACCCAAACTTTGGCGGATTTCTGCAGTGGCCAGGCATAGATATATATGCTTTAGTTGGTAATCAAATTTGGAATCATCTTGCTTCAGGAGAAAGGAGGAGATAGGATAGTGTTTGGCTCTGCACCATTCCATGTGACTCCACAGACGTTCTGTCAATCCCCTCTCCTCTACCCGCCCCCCCCCCCCCCACCATATCCAACATGTCAAACTCAATAGAGCCCACCTCTGACGCTCCTCCCCGCCGGTGCTAGCTAGGGCTGCTGCTGCTGCTACTGCTCCGCACCCCTGTCGCAGCAAACAGGCAGAGAGAGGATGGGGGGAAAGTAGAGTGAACCTTTTGATTAACATCTGCAGCAAAGGGAGTGTGCCCTTTCTTCTCTTACAGCAATGCTGCTTGATTGTCAAATCTTCCCTCCTGTTCTCTCCCTCCTTGCCTCTCTTTCTCTCGTTCTCTTCCTCCCCCTCTCTTCCTTCCTTTCTTTCCTCTCACCATGTTCGTTCTCTCGTCCAGTAATCTTTCCCTCGATTCTTGCTCCCCTTTTCAGGAGTTCATGGCTTTTTGCACAGTGTGTGTTTGAAGCATACCCATGTGTGATTCAGAGTCTTTAGGATCTTCTCTCATGCATTTCCTATCTTATACTTTCGACCTGGTTTTTAGCCATATGATGTAATCAGTGAATACTAGTAGATAGATTGTTAGCCATTTAATGTGATCAATGAATATTAGTAGATAGATTGTAGCAACAAAACAAAAAAAGCTGCTGAAAACTTTAACCAATAATGGTGAGCCAGTGGAGTAAAATGGAGTAAAAAATCAGTCATTATAAAGATGTATGTAATTGCTTTTCCTACATGTTTGTCATTTTGCCTCTAAAGATTCTGCTAGGATCGAAAGCTCAGGTCCCTTTGGACTTTAATTCTGTTCCAGTTTTGCTGGTTATGTTTACACTTTGACTTATATCATAATATCAGTTGAGGCAGTGAGACCAAAGTTATGGCAGTTTGTTTCATGATATTGTTTCATCACTGGAACTTGCTCGGAGCTCACAAGAATTGGCAATCAATGTTTAGAAAGTTTATTATTATTTCCCCAACATTTCATTTTGTTTATAAAAGACAATATTTTGAAGAAGTGTTTATTTGGAGGACTTCAGTTAATGCAAGGTTTAAAAAAAAACAAAGTATAATGGCCTTCACAGAAAATGATTGCTGGGGTATGAAAGACTTTGTTTCAAGTTCATAACTTAAAGAGTACTTAAATTTTTTTTTTTTTAAATTTTGATTGTCATATCATAAGATGGAGTCTTTTTAAGGGAATTTTAATGCAGCTTTTAAGGAAGAGTCTTTGTAGCTTTCAGTCATGGCTTTACTTCAGCGTCACATTATAATATCCAATATCTAGATGAAGGCATTGAGCTTTGTTTATAAGGCTTGTGTGATGCAACATTCTAGTACGTAGCAACTTTCATTTTCAACAAATTATAGAAAGTACAGATTTTAAGGCATTTCTTTCTTCTTCTTTTTTTTTTGCCTATGGAAAAGTCAATATATTTTGAGAGTTATCCGTGAGCTGCAGCGTCCAGATGGAGCTCTGTCATATCAGTTACGAGTATTGATGCGCCATGCAGATTTTGCGCAAAGCTCCAGCAGTGACTCGCAAACTGTGCATCCCGGGGGGAAAAAAATAGAAAACATACATTGTACAGTTTGATGTACTCTAGTCCCAGTATAATTTATTAGATTACTAAGAAACATTATCCCTTCCATTTCGTCTCTGAACGCTGCAGCCATCTCTGCATGCGATACATTGCATGGCGTTGGGTTGCACATAATTTCACTGTCTTCCCTCCAGCAGTTCCATATCATTTCAGCATTATGACAATAACCGCTGGCTTTCTTAATCAGCATGCGCATGTACAATCCTTTCCTCCTGACAGGAGCATACAGTGTTCCCCCTACTCCCCCCTCCCCCCCCCCCCCCCCTCAAAGCAGGCTTGTCGTTAGTGCTTTAGGTAATATTCCTCTTTTCTCTATGTAGCTGTACTCTGGGATGAAGCACAATATATATACAATTGGCTCTTTTCATTTGGAGTCTATTTGTACTGCCATTCATTCATTGTTCACGCTCTTTTCCCCGGGCTCATGTTGACAGTGAGCGCTCCGCCCTCCTTGCGTTGCGAGCTCATCCCTCACTTTGTGTCGCTCCTGGTTTCTGTCTTTTTTTTCCATTCTCTCTCTATCTCTGTTTTCAATCTCTCACTATAATATATCTCTCTTTTCACTGTCTTTACCCCCCAGTATATCTTCCGTATTTATGCAGCCATTGAAAACATTAGACAACAACCTCTTCATCTTTGGCCACGAATCCTGCTCGAGTGCTCTTGAATCGTCATTGTCCAGCAAAGTGAAATCATTGGGCTCTCTTTGCTCCTGTCAAAGTAGTGCTGTATCTACACTACACAAGACAGGATCAGGATGGTATTGAAGGCAGAGGGGGGGGGGGGGGGGGATGAGAAAGGAAAGAAATATATTCTCGGAAGGACGATTCCATGCCACTGCCTTTGTAGGCCAGGCCTTCATCATGCCATGACAACATCCACCACAATCACTTCGAAATCTTTATGATAATATTCATTCCCATTTATAGCAAGTCATTTGCTGATCTCTGCACCGTGATTGCAGTACAGTCCATCCTGCATCAGTTCACTGCAGCACAGATGATGATATAAAATAACAAATTAAAAAAAAAAATGTGATCGATCTTCCGTTTCCTGATGATCATATGTAGCCTGACGGTAGCAAAGACAGGAAGCCTGTTGATTGTGGTAGAAATGTGTGGAACTAAGCACTGAGGAAAAACAAAAATCTCCATAAAGTTCAAATGCAGATTCCTATTCTACATAGATTTTCTCTTTTAGGAAATCTGTTCCCTTATCCATATACACAATCAGGTTATACTAGCGAATGAATGTGCTGGTGTGTGAACTCTTCAGCCATAATTATATTGTATTTTTACTGTGAGAGATGTGGCCACTTTATCTCAAGGAGATCAAAATAAGCTGTGTACAGTCAATGAAAGCAATGCTGAATTGACTAGATGTCTCTTTTTTTTTAATGCTTTAAAGGAGATGACAGTTTGAGGTGCCATGTCAAACATACTGCCACGGTATACATATTTCTATATGCTGTTAATTTGTCTCATGTGGAATCTGGTGGGTTCTCCTGAGGGCGTCCTAAGGGCGACTTGATGCTCTCTATTATTTCTTAAGGCTGTTTTTCAAATAATGTACCATTGCATATGTACAACATTCTTATTGACTTTATTCTATGCTTCTTTGCTTTGATTTTCTACAATTCGTTGACTTAATTATCTATTATTATTCGTTATTAGTAGTATTTTTATTATCTTGAATTTTGTTGTGATGTTTTTGTAATCCTGTTAATTTGATCAATAAAAACTCAATGAAAAAAAAAAAAAAAACCATACTGCCACGCCAGGTGTTAAAACAGTGTTCTGGAAATTGGAAGAGGTGGGCTGATGCATGCACTTCAAATTGCCTTCTCTTCCAAAAACACCTTACAAACTCTAATCTGAAGTTAGTCGTAAAAAAACATAACAAAACAAAACAAAACAAAAAACCTGAAGAGGGAGTGGATTTTGTTATTTCATGGTGAATGAGGAAAAGATGCCTCAACCCTTTCAAGAAAAGTCAAGGAAGGAAAAACTATTTATGACACCGCTTATTTCTCCATGCCAAATTAGGATACAGTCGTATTGCTCACAGATCTGACTGATTTTTGTTTTTGTTTTTTTGTGGTACATAAAAAAGTAAGACAGATTTACAGTTGAGAACATTATGTTGAACATAGATTTTCATCTTTTATGTGACATGCAGTATGAATTCTCACAATACAGCCTGGGAAAAATCAAACTGGGAAAGAAAAAGGAAGGAATTTTGTTGTTCGCTCATACCTTCCTTTGTTATTTCTCAAGCACTGAAATTCAAACAATAGCTTATTTGCTAAAGAGGTTTTCTCCTTTTTCCTTTAAAAAAATGATAAAAATAGATCAAGAGGTACAACCCTGGAACAAGTTTTGTGCACAGCAGTGTCAAGAATAATTTCTGCCCATTCAGAAGGAAACCGTTGCTCCCCAGAACCCCACCTATCACCGGAGCAATAGGTTGCAAAAATGTAAATAGGCACTTAATCCCCCTATTATGTTTGCTATCTCAACCGAAGTTACCAATGTAGTTAACCTCACATAGGCACTGTTCATGATTCTCATCAGCATGGCCATGCTCTGTTGATGCTGCATGCACCTGTATGCAATTCTTCATGTTAAATGCTCTGGCATGAAACATTGGATACTTTAGCAAGCCATCCTGATCCCCCCACCCACCCCCGCCATGATATCTGTACATTTATATCTTATGTATATAGATAGATCGATATGAATACGTACCACAAATGTCTGGATAGACATTTTCATGAATATCAGTTTTTGTTGGCAATAAAGGTACTCTAGTCTGTGCAGTGTCAGTTTGTGTAGCCAATGTCATCCTTTGGAATAGAGTAAACCAAGCAGTTGGTATAGCAAGTGGATAAAGATAATATCTATTTCTCGTCCCTTTTTCTCTACCCTTACTTGTACATCTGTTTCTTTTTATCTTTGGGTTGTTGTTGTTGTTTTTTGTGCAAATATCTGTGTAGGGATAATACTGTAAATCGCCCACCATGTCCATCAAGCCTTACAAGGGCACTCTGTCCATTGGCTGAGTACACCCAGTAATCCTGTTGGCCAGCTATTGGATGACCACAGCGTCCTAGAATCGGGCTATTCAGCATGGTTGCCCTGGACGTGAAGTGAGAGCACCCTGGGTTGCAGCTTGAATTTCTAGTAGCCCAAATCCTGGCAAGCTCGAGCCTGCTGTAGCATGCTTTCAATCAGTCCCCTACACCATCCGTTGGCATGGCTTCCCTTCCACTTTCACACTTGGTTAGCCAGTATTTGTCAGTAGTGCACATAAGGCATTTACATGTTGTCATGGCAACAACACAACATAGTTTGACTTCATGGTAGAGAACGTATGTACACATTTATTTTTGTTTTCTTATGATTTATTTATTTATTCATTTGATGATTGTAACAGCTGCCATCCACAATCCTAAGTGTTGATTTTGGTGCATATTTTGAGTAATATTTGGTAATAGTGGGTAATCTTTCTAACAGACTCAATTTATTTGTTGTTATGGGTAGGAGGGTCGCTCTGTAGATAACAACATGCCTACCTGTACTACATGTTGGATTCCTGTCTCCCAGTGTGGCTAAATTTGCTGCTAACTCCTTTAAACATTTATTTGACCATCTCATTCCAATCTACATGTATGTGGCAATAACCCTCTCTAGACCACCAAAGCAAGATGCCATTGACATTGTACGTAACAGATCGCTGAAAGCACTGACGGAGTTACACTGCATCACTGAATAGATTGATAGCATGCCATGTCACTGTATAGTGGCAGTGTATGTTGTTTGGGTAGCAGTGTGTGTTTGACATCAGCAGTAGCCCCCAACTGTCCAGTACACATTGCACTGGGTGTGAATCTTACCCTCGATGTGATTGCGATTGGGCTGAATGTCCAAGCGCCCGTCATTAAGCCGTTACTGTGGAGATCAATACGCAAGAGAAGTCCAGTTCGGCTTTGAAAGGGATACCACTATGCGGCGAGTGATCAATATGGACAATAGGAAGAGACTGTGTGTTGGGATTTACATGCCGGACATTGAGTGTCACAGAGGCCCTCCATCCCCCCCCCCCCCCTCAAAAAAAGGGGGAGGGGATTATTTGGGATATACACAGCAGTACAGTTGTATATTTATAGGATGAAAAAAGAATGACACTGACAGTGTTTGCATCATTGATATTAATCAGATGACAGGGAACTGGAAGAAAAACAGGCCAAAATATTTACCACAAAGATTAAAAGTTTGCTGAAATTAAAAGAAAAAAGGAAGATATATTTCAAATGATTTCTTTTTTTTATCAATTAAAGAAAAGGAAGTGGGCATATGTAAAATGTCTTTTCATTTCTAATTTTTTGGTCTTCTGTATGTTTTTACAGAGTTTATATTTCAACTGAACTGTATAACTTCATCAGACATGATATACTTTATACAGAACAGTTGAAAATAAGGGGAATGTGTATATAACAGTTATCGCTGTAGCTATGCAATGATACCTGATAGCTTTGTACAGGCACTGAACACCTAGCTTACTTCAAACATTTGGGTCTGGCTGTGTATCTGTCTCAAATTTCTCAGGACTTGCGCTTGTGCTTGTAGTTTATAATTTGTGATTGTGTGCCTTTAAACACACGCATACACACAAAATCGTCTAACAGTGGTATGAAGTTTTGATTCATTGTCGTGAAGAAAGAACTGAACAAATAGACAATGTTTGCTCATCTATATGTTCAGAAATACATCATGTTCAAACATCTGTCATGGCCCCACCATACATGAACAGTGCCCAGGCATCTGTTCAACTCTTTTTCGTTGTTGTTGCTTTTCTGTCTAGACGATGTCCCAGGTAGAGTGATTACAAATCGCTTGAAAGTCGAGTCCAGTTGATAGTGTTCAGACGAGGCCATCTGACGAGAAAGGAACAATACGTGCTAGTTTTGCAAAAGTGAAATACTGGCACAAAGGGATCCAGGCTGGTTCTGTCACTGTAGCACCATGATGTCAGTCTGTCTTCACAAAATGAACCAGGCGTGTATTTGCGTTTCAGGCTCCAATTTGCAGGCTGCAGCAACCATTCCAGGGCAGCGCAAAATTTGCTGTGATCAAACCTCAAAAGGCAGTTACAGAGACAGGTTTATGAGAGGATCAAACGTGTTGGCTGGTATAGTTTCCACATTCTTAATTCAGAGGGGGGCCATTCACCCCCTTCTTCCCCCCCCCCCCCCCCCCCAAAAAAAAAAAAAAAAAAAAAGGATCAAGATGCACTTATTTTGCACCCTGGGATCAGGTACTTCCTGAATTAACTGTGTTTGTATCACATTGCAGAAATTGATCATTGAAAATGATTAATTTTGGGTACATGTGTTAACTGGCCTCTTGTCATGCAGCCTCCTACACAAAGATAATTTTATTAAATAAGAAGATGTATCCTGACCAAAAGCAATATGAACACTTCTTGAAAAAAAAAAACCAACAACAAAAATGTGCAACAGTACAGTAAACTGTTTCTGAACTCTGTTTCAATGTCATGTTTCTGTAGTACTATTATGTGGAATGTTGCTTTAAATTATATACCACATTTGGAATGCTGACAGAGAGATACAATGTATTTCTATTGTTGTTGCCAACTGGTCGTGTCTAGGTGTATATTCTAACGGTGTTCTACCAGGTGTATACAGTAAAACGTGTATCGGCCCAACTGCCTGTGGCATGCATTGTAGAAGTGTGTTTGAAAGCAAATTTTCAACAGACACTCTTGCAGTGGGTGTGCTTGCATAAGCTGAAGGTGTGCAGCGTCTTTGAGTATTTCATTATCGTGAGTTCTTTTCAGGCCCCGTGCGGTCATCACGGTGGTTTGACCCAAAATGAAAGAAGAATTGATTTTTATTTGGAATGACCACTGCAACTAGCTCGCGGCTCTCTTGACGTGAATGGGTTGTTTTTGAAGGGATCAATTTTGGTAAACAATCCAAACAGGCCTTGGAGTTTTCAATGGAAGTCTGACATTCAAGTTATGGATCATAAAACTTTGATTAGGGCACCTTGTACAATATCTCAAGCAAAGCCCCCCCCCCCCCCCCCCCCCGAAGAATACTAGTAGGTCTACAGGTAGAGCAGTAGGTTTCCTTCCCCTCCTCCTTGTGTGTGTGTGTGTGTGTGTGTGTGTGTGCATGTTTCTTTCTTTCTGTACTTCATTCCTACCTTGAGGCACTCCTACCTTGAGGTAGCCACAAATTCACAGTGCATCAAGGTAGAGTATATTGCTGTACATTGAGTGGAGTAAACATCCTTATCTGCCTTGTTTGTTTGTTGTGTGTGTGTGTGTGTGTGTTTGTGTTTGTGGTATAATGTGGATAGTTATGCCTTTGTACATCTGTACAACAATTGCCTATTCTGCCATAGGCCATTAGTTTTTAGTGGCGACTACTCAAATGATTGTCAATTTAAGACTGGTACACATCCACTACACATCGTAATGGAGGGACAAAGGCTTCTTTTTATCCAAAGAAAAAAGAAAAAAAAATGATTCAAAATGGCTGCTGATCAGTCATTGAACCTTCTGCAGGGGAAGAACCTTCTGCAAAAGTGCGGTTTGGACAAACCCAAGCTGAAATATGATAATGAAAAAGAAAACCCAGAGAATAATAGTTTTAGTTGAGATGGGGCTTCAGGTTTCCAACTTTTTTGTGAGATAATGAGAGACCTCTTAAATGAAGGTATATGAAAGATCATAGAATTCTAAGAGGAATTCAAAGTTTATCTGATGAAAATTGGTTTGAAATGGCTGTGGTGTAATAAAAGCTGCACTTTATTTTACTTTGTTTTTAGATATCTCAGCAGTTTTAAAGCTGACTTTCATTCAAAAAACTTTGAATTCCATGTAGAATTCTATATGTGCCATTAATATTTCATGAAGTGCTTTCTAATTATCATGAAAAAAGTTTAATTGAAATCCCCTATCTCAACCAAAACTATACATTGTACCATCCCTTTAATCAAATGGCTGGTTGAAATGTTTGAACCACTAACTAATTGTGCTTCAAAGAAATAGCAAAACTTGAATCTGGTGGTAGCAGTCCTGCTTGTTTGCATTATGCTTACATAGATCTTTACATGTGGGACTGGGGCATAGAGATTTCATGGGGCATCTGTTTATTCCGTGCTCTTTTCTGGTGATTATTTGTTTGCCGCCCGAAATGTCAGGTTGCATGTGATTATGCAGTCAAATCGGCTCTGGCGACATTCAAGTAATATGCATTCTGTAGAAAGTAAAATGGAGATATGTACTGAAGGCGGATGACCCTCTTGGCAGTGCATCATGCTCTTTGTGAAATGGCTTGCGCTCGTGCGGAGCAATTTGTATGATAATTCACATGGGAACCACATCAGACTTGATGAAACCATGCCTGCCATTTATTCGCCAAGTTGCAATCTGACATTTTCAAGTTTCGTGGCAAGTGTAGGAAGTGGCTGATGCGCATTTCTCATATATGCGTGAGCTCGCTGGGAATGCGGTCTCCCAGATGGAGGTTCCCCCCACCCCCAAACCAGTGTGGGTGCTTGTGGAAGACGGGTGCAAATTTCATGCAGCACGCATCAGCTGTGATGGGTGCACGCATTGCTTTGTTTTTCTCTGCAGTACTTTGGGCCAAAGGTAGTATAGGTATAATGCAGATTGCCCAAGCATCACTTGGTGACCTACATCATACATGCCTCGTGGACGAAGAGAAGATGGAAAGATTTGGGAGATGGAATATCGAAGGAGGAGGAGGAGGAGGGAAGACATCCCACTGATTCTGTAAATCAATAATTGGTTCCCTGCGGAGGTCGCAGGTCTACGGTGTAAGAGTAAATAGGAGAAACTAGGTTATGGGAGTGGGGAATCTGTGTCACGACCATTAATAATGGTATTTACATTATTAAGGGGCCGAGTTCATCTGCCAAAGACCCATCCCCAACACACACACACACCCCCCCCCCCCCTCCAACTCATATTTGAGCATGATTACTCTGGTCAACAAATATTTACCTTACCTGTTTGGTTCCATGATTAGTTGTCTTTGACTCATTACTTTGATACAGACTAGACCGTTCTCCCCTGGTATTCACGATTGTGGTTTGTGCACAGAGTTTCCCCTCGGACATTTCTAGGGGCATTCCCCAATGGACCTGAAGATGTGCAACCTGCCACATTCGCCCATTGGCCCACACTTCGTTCCCAAGTATTGACCGCATTAAATCTGTGATGTAAATGGTAAGCTTAGAAACAAAGTGGACATGATCTTTGTGAAACACAATACTCTAATATATTGTATTTGATCTACAACTGGGTTATCGTGTACAGAGATATGCTGTAGGCAATTTCTAGCCCAGTGTTTGTCTGTCTGCAGTAACTCGTTGATTGCATTTTAGCATTTCTTTGAGAGTAAGTTTGGTTATCTGTTTTATGCCATTTGGTGCCGGTGCATTAAAACATGCTAGGACTAGTATGTTTCATTTTGTGTATGATTTGCATCAGTAAATGCCTTTCACATAATGTACAGTGTGTCTTCTTTTCCCTTGCTCATTATCTGGCATCATCAGTTTGTTTGCATTGAGTCCCCAGATTTTTCAAAAATCATATATAATGTACATTGCCTGGAGAAAGCTTTTGTTTTGCAGCAAGGAAAAGTTATGTTCAAGAAGGGTAAACAGCAGTGACAGTGCGCATAGAGCATGTAATCAAGAAGTTTGCAGAGTTGCTGAGACCCCCCCCCCCCCTGAAAAAAAAAAGTGAACATGCCAGCTTCATGATAACCGTATGATCGAGTGTGGGCCATTGCAAATACTGTTGTTATGTCACAGTTACACACACAGAAACAAACATATGATTGATACCCACCCGACAGACGCGAACGGTTCAGATTCCCTGTAAACAGGATCAGAGAATCATTTGCTGTGTCATGAACTTGGGGGGGGGGGGGGGGGAGGGGGATAAGCGCTGTGAACCAGAGGTGGCAGCTAGCCCGTAAACCTGTGGTGTAAGATTCCAGCATAGGCCCAGGTAGCCATTAACGTTCTGCGATAGGAGGGTTTGGTTTGGAGGGTGTGTTCTGAGTGGGAGGTACTGGGATGGCTTGAGCCCATTTATGGCGAGAGTGTTTAAATTTTAACCTGCTGCTGCGGCAAAGTTCGCCGTAGGAAGCCATTTAACCTGTCACAAGAATGACATCCGTGCCAACCTCAACAGAACCGGTTATCAAAAATAGGTCATAGCAGAGTATCATGGCGAAAGTGCATTTTTGAGAGTTGTCTGATGTCTGATGTGTACATTGTTCCTGTCTGAGATATCACTCAGTCGGATGTATTTGCCACATTGCGTGAACAAATACGTGTGGATGACTGTTTGAACTGTCATGGATACTGCTAACATTACAAAAGATCCCTGGCTGCTTAAAACGTCAAACAGTCACAGAGGAATGCAGTGATTTCTAGACGTGACACTAGGTAGGGCAGGTTCCTCTCCCAGACTCGAGAAGATACAGAGCAAATAATTACAATCATTCAAGTTTACAAATTCTAAGTTGTGCTCATTGAAAGGCAACCAAGCATTACAATGTAGTTCAATCCCTGATTTAAAAAAATAACACTCTTGAATCAATATATAGCCATGATAGCAAATATTATCAGGTTTTCGAATTGAAAATTGTCTTTGAAAATGTTGCTGATACATAGTTGCGTTGGTGTGTAGAGTTATGGGGCATTCATATAATGAAATGAATCCCCCTGCCAACTGTAAACCGTAAACGACATTTCGTGCAACAGCCATGCTTGGAACATCATGTCCTGTCAATCAAAGAAACAACTCCCAGTATGCATGCTAGAGTGTGTGTACGTAAACATGCATGCACCATTCACGCATGTTTGAAGAGAGCGCAGTTTATCGGTGGAAATGAGTGAAGGTCAAGTCATGCTCCATCCCCCCCCCCCAATGTGTTTGAGAGGTCAAACTGTTTCGGTGACGTACTTGTGCCCAGAATCGGGCGAAGCTCGACTGGAATACATCTCCAAATGAAGATTAGCGATGTGTTATTTACGATGAAACGTGTCTCGCGCCACACATTCAGAAACGGGTTCTCATGCCAGTCTGAAAGGGCTTGTTGTCCTTTCCACACATTGTGAACAACTGGGAGACACACGTTCAAGGGAAGAGAGAGCTTCAGGAACAACAATTTGGCTCTAATCTGGTTGATTGCCCTCCCTTGTTTTTCTGCCGAGTTCTGGTGCCTGTTCACATCTCATCCATTATCATAACGGCTGCCATGTTTGTTCAGTGATGAGAGGGTGATGGGAGTGTTGGCAGCTCTCTGGCAAACAAGATTCCCTGGGATTGCTGAAGCTCAACTCCAGTGGCAGTAAGATCCTTTCAGGGGACCACCCAACTCCCCCCCCCCCCCCCCCCCAAAAAAAAAAAAAAAAAAAAAAACACCATTGTGGCACAGTAGCACATACCAATCTTGTCAACCTGGCAGCCATAACTACGCTCATTATCATTAGAAGACTGGCATTAGAGGGGGAGGGGGAATCAGTAGTCTCTACTGGTTTCTTATACTTAATTGCCTTGAACAAGGATTTATATGTGATCAAAGAAAGCCCTTATTCCTGCTACTGCTAAGTTCTGCTTTCTTTTCTGCATTTCATTCTTTCTCTGATATTCAAAAGGAGACAAGGCATCAGTATACCAGGTGTCTATGGGGAATATGTGTTGTAGCAAAATGAGCCTATCCTCAATGGGTTGAACTGCACATTTTAAGAATTCATGAGACTCCCATTTTGAAGGAAATGCTGGCAAAATATGCTAGGATTATGATGAGCAAAATCTGTATGCACCAAGCATTATCCTCATTTTCATATTGTGCAAATAGTGTCTACAGACATTTATAATATATATAAAAAAAACCCTTTGTATGAAAATCCCTTTCAGGAAATCTGCGAATCTCTTTTCTAATATTTGCAAGAGATTAGCAACTCTTTGTTCCTTTAACTTTTATGTAGTTTCCTTTGCAGTGCTGTGATAATTTAATGCCATTTGTGGCAAGTGAAGCATTCCCAGGGTATCTTTTCATCCCCAGGGTCCAGAGCACATACCCCTCTCAGCAGAACAGGGTGCTTGGTGAGACAGAAAAATGAGATTTTTACCCAGAACGTGCATGAATCATCCCTTACCTCGATAACGCTGGTCCTACGTCATTTTCCTATTTTTGTACTGACACTCGTGAATGATTGAAAATGTTCATGTGGGGGTGGGGATTTCAGAGATTTGTGGGTTTGAGATCGGATGGCGGGAATGGTGGTTAGGAACATTGGGAGAACTTGCCAACTCACGTCCTTTTGGAAAGAAAGGGGGGAGGGATGAGGAGGAATAGTTCGAGATTTGTGTTTGTGTGTGTGTGTTTATGTGTGTGTGTGTGTAAGCATATTCTGTAAAGTTTCTGTCCAAAATGACACCAATCTGTCAGTGTTAGCCTGTGGCACCCGATACTACCTCTCAATAAACATGAGACGCTAAGTTGTGAAAGGGTCCTCTTCAAGCCTACATTGACTCAGTCGGGGACTATTCATAGCAGGTCCCTGTCACATAATGACTGCTCTGTTTGGCTAATTGCATTTGTTTGATAAAATTGGTTGAAAAACACACTCTCTGGGGGCTTTTCCAGCTCCTTCCATCGTCTTGTAGAAAACATCCCTCCATAGGTGTATGTGGCAGTTTACTGCCGCGGGAGTTTTATTTGTGCTCCCGAAGAAACTTGTGTTGATATGTATTGAATGTAGTTTGCATGTTAGTTTCTCACAGCAGTGTGATGGTGTCTACTTTCCTTGTAACCACTCTCATCTGCATCCTTTAGATCTTTATTGGTTTAAGTTTTGAAGTTATGAAGTTTGTATTAATCAAGGAGAACTAAAAAAAAACCCCAGAGTTGATTTTGTAGGAGGAAACAAAAAAGTTACCTCCAAAATGCAAGACTTATATTGTGGTAAATTCTACATGATGGTCTCTAATGCCCAATGTGGTATTACTGTACTTCCCTATAAATGGATAAAGTCATTGTTAAAGCAAAGTGAAAAATGTAGGCGCCGAATTTCATACTCAGTCATCATAGTCATTTGACTTTGCAGCTGTATACATGGATACCCAGCAGATGAACAGTGGAATGTCACAAAATCAGGCAGTCAGCACACGATGAATTCTTCTCTGACAAGTCTCGGTCACTAAAAGAATGTAGATACCAGCATGTCTTGATTTAAATTTTTCTTTTATATTATTCGATCCGTAAAGCGACTGGCCAAATATCAGGCTGAGGAGAGATTCAGCAAAATTTTGTGTGTCTCCAAAATCTGTATGATTTTCTTGCAGCGGTGTTGAGTGTCGGTTGCAAATGCTGCAAGACGATTGCATTGGTGACGACTGTAATTTCACCCCCTTTCCATGGCTATCTTCCTGTCCACATTTGCACTCGAGTATCACCTCGCCGCGGCTCCATTGCGTATGTCCGGTCGACGTGGGCTGACCACTTGAATCGGGACGTGAGTCTGAGTCTGTCGAGTTCCCATCTCAACTGC
The DNA here is from genome assembly GCF_040938485.1 of Diadema antillarum. Taxonomy (NCBI): domain Eukaryota; kingdom Metazoa; phylum Echinodermata; class Echinoidea; order Diadematoida; family Diadematidae; genus Diadema; species Diadema antillarum. Next base: position 177,981 of record NW_027271300.1, read on the forward strand.
TGGCGCCACAGTGCTGTCCAAGAGGAGCTCGTTGAGCGATTTGACCAGAGACAAGTGGTGCAGATGTCTGCTAAATCCAACCCTGTTAGTCCCATGTGTGTTAGTCCCAATTCGCAGGTGAAATTACATCAGAGCGTAGTTTTAGTTTTGTAAGGAGATGGGAAAGAGCCCTCCTTTTTGTTAGGGTTTCTTTTTTTTTTCTCCATCATGAACCAATGAATATTTGCCATGGCTTTCATGATTTCCCCCTGCACCACACAACCACGGAAGTTTCCGTCTCGGAAATACTTTGAATGTCAAGTTTAAGGAATACGATACCACGACTGTTAAAGCTCATTAGTCAGCCCGATGTGCACAAATTAATTTCAATTGCTGCTGGAGCCAGTCTTAGCAAGACATATTTGCAGTGCAGTCTGTTCTGTCATAAGGTTATTTGCTTGACAATCTGCACGGATGGCTGATGAAGAACTCTTGATAGTTCCTCAGGTGTTTTGGCAAAGTAATGTCTTCACAATCTGCTCCTTGCCAAAAGTCATTAGCAATTAGACTGTGGAGCAAAGACTATGTAGTTGACAGACGGCTTCAATAAGCAGTTGCATGGAGCGTAGCCATTATTGCCTTTGAAATTGCATCAGAATTTATTCTGATAGAGCACTTGCGATTGAAAGTTACAGAATGAATTATGTTCGATGAGGCTCAGTATCAATTGTAGGCGTTTGAAGTTTTGATGCATTGTGACGGTGATTTGCCGTATCTTCCGCAGATGGGGGAAATGGCAACACCAGGCCGTTATCCAACAGCTCTAAAAATGTCTGGAATGTTTAATCGTACCGCGGGAAGGATGCAATCATGGCAAATTTATTGCGCGAAATAACGTCGCTGGGTCAAAACAGGCTGGTAAACAGGCCATGGGAGATATATTATACACAAAAAGATAACATAAATAGTAGCTCAGCGATACAAAGCACGTTCGCGTTTGGTCTATCAGGAGGCGTTGTAAAGGGTGTGCTCGCATGGCTTTCCCCCAAGATGATTTCAGCTGCTTTGCATCTGCCAATAAGAGCAGATGACATAATGTTTTAAGCAAGCCTTCACGGAATGCTATGTCATGTTCTTGCAATTCTGTCGCAATTTGGGACAAAGTTTGTAGAAAATAGTGAAAGCCGCCCAAATATTAACAGTTTAATACATGAAGTCTGCCAGACAAACTGTAGGTCTGTGACTTGTGTGCTGTAAATTTTTTCCTGGTGTTTGATAGATTTTTCTTTTTCAAACAGAAAACACAGTATGTCATACAGTTTAAAACTGGTGTGGTGAATTCCTCTCCAATCCTTGGTTGACAATATAGTTTCTACTACATGTTCAATGTCTCTGTAGGAAGGTTGTTCAGAAACTACATCATATTTTCACCATACCCAAGGTATATGTATCATACAAAAATGTTTAAGGTGTATTTCACTTTTCTTATCACTGCAGCTCAGGAAGTGATCCTTTTACTCTCTCGTTTTGGATACCGGTACTGCCATTGAATTGTGCTGCTCAGCTGCATTCAATGGCTTCTAGTTCTACTCTGATAGTTCAGCAACATCTACTAGTCAGATTACTTTGTGATTGAAAATTAAAATATGTTTGAATCTTCTTGACGGTCTATTGTGAGCACGTGGAAATTTGATGTACCAGCCTGCAATCGCATATTCCTTCACAGAGCATTATTACTACAGCGAAGATGAAGAAGTGAGTTGTGGAATTCTCATGCAGTGGAATGACAATAAATGTTTATGACCATCCCCTGCGCCAAAGTTGTCCTCTTCATCCCCATTGATTCAGATAGATAACTCGGATGATAACAGTACAGACACTGTGTGTGCTGTCACCAGCAATGAAATGATATTGACATGGCTGGTAGGCCATAAACAACACCAATATTTTTTCAACACCCCTCCCCCCCCCCCCCCATGCCATTCCCTCCCCATTGGCCTATAAATCAGACACACCATGATGCCTGCCAGTAGCACTTCTGCTAGTCTTGCAGGACAGCCAATGTTTGACGGTATCCATTCCGTAAATCGAAGTGATCACGCAGGGTTGGCGTCATCGTGATGTGAAAACTCCTGGTTGTCTGAGACTAGCTGCCTGATACATCAAGAATATTATGCTCGGTCCCTCTGCAGTGTACTGTCTTATTATATCACCTTCCAACGTGATGAGAGAATCAGAACGCATGGATAGTTTGACACAGTTGTGCTTTGCTTTTCTTTTCGGCGATATGGCTGCCTGTAAAAATGCTCTGTGAGGCTACTTTTATGACAGTTATAACTCTAGGCAAGAGCATATGATGGATGATCATCAAATGACATTGTCATTTCATAAACAGAATCGCGTTTGCCTGATGATGATATGCCAATTCCCCAAACAACACAAAACCCTGAGTCAAAACATTGGGAGTGTCCCACAAGGGATAAGCGGTAATTTGATGAGACAGGTATTTTAGTGCTAAATTGGATATATTATATTTGATAATGTTAAATTCTCTCTTTTCGGGCAGAGTACATGACAGAGGTGTAGCCATCCTTTTTGCAACCATTTTAGGCCTCCCTAGTTTGTAGGAAGCTAAATTCTTGTCCACATTTCTTTTATTTCTATTATTTCATTATATTATACTCTTGAGAAACAGCCATTATAGTAATCTAGTTTTGTGCCAGAACTGTCAAAGTAAGTATACATCTATGTAGAAGAGGAAAATGAAGCATTTGTGTAGTTCCCCTCCCCCATATTTTCATTGAAATGTTGAAGAAGAATACATTAACCAAAGAGGTTTGCTTTCCCCTTGAAGGCAGACCTCCTGTTTGGAGAGAGCAGCAGCTTACAGTCACAGCGGACGGGTGCAATTAACTCACTGTTTTCATTTTGACCTGACCTCGCTTTCCTCTTGAATGAACACGTTTCGCACGAAAACCGCTCGAAAAGTGTCACAGCAAAACTGCCGTAACTTTACTATTTATTCATATTTTTTGATAATTCAAACGGTTATGAAAAGTAAAAACCTCATTTCAACCTGCCATTATGTTAACTTTTTTAAATAACGACGAGAAAATATTCCAAAATGGAGCATAACTTCACTCTCAAAACGGAAAATAATTGTCGGAAATCGTTGCTAAAATTTCACATTTTGACTTCGTGAACAACAAAAAAATTTCAAGTATGTTACTAAGTGTGTATTTCTTTCCGGAACTCTAAAATATCACATTCGAGAAGTCATGCGTCCGGATATGTCTGGAAATAATCGAAAGTGGTGCACTTTCTACCTTCGTTCCGAGCACGAAATTTCATAGTCATTCGCATACGGGAAGACAGGGTACAGTCCCACGTACCCACATCTTTGTCGCTCTAACGTCACCTGTACTTCAGTGCCGTACGGCACTGCTGTACTCTGATCGTAACTCGTACCGGGAATTCGTAGTTGCAATGTTACTTACTATAGTGCAGTAAAATTTGCTTTAAGTCCGAATAATCCAATGTCAGGAATTTGCAACTGCATAAATGGTATCATAGCCGAATGTATATTCAAATTTTTGCTACATTCATTTTAATAGGCCAGTTCCGATAACGTAAGTGCTTGTCTTCGAGGTGTAGCGAGGTCCCCAGCACACTGCTGTACATTGTACTTATCGTCACCCCGCGTCCCACTCTCATAGCATGCATGTGCAGTTTACTAGGCATCCCCAGCAGCCACCTCGCATCGCACAGTAGTAGTTACAGTACGCTGCAATGCATCGACCAATCAGCTCGCTGGATCGAAGCAGCATGGGAAAGTTCATTCATTGCGCAAGCGCAAATCAGTTTTTCTTAGAATATGACGTCATTATTCTGGTTTGCTGCTCCAAGATTTCTGACAAGATACCTCATTTATTTTCACTTGTAACTTCAAAAATAGGTCTTCGGCAAAGCGAACAGGGCTACATTTACGTCCGCACATGTCTTATGAATATGTATGTCAAGTTTCATGAATATTAAGTGGTGCGTCCAGATGTGTCTGGAAATAATCGGACGGTAGTTTTCCGAGACAGAGAAACATGAAATATTGAATAACTTAACAAATTCTTGATTGTTTCTCATGATTTTTCGTATGTAGATAGAAATCATGATTTTGCATTGATACTGAAAGTTTGAGCGATTTTGGTCAATGTATAGCGGAGATATGAGAAGGTGAAATTTTGGTGAAAATGAGAACGCCTGATTCGCACTGCCTCGGTGACGGTTGAAAATTCAAAACGTTTCGTGGGTTTCGGGGGAGTTAATTATAGTCGTCCGCTGCGACTGCTTACTGGATATCTGAGCATAATCTGTCATACTTACATCCTGTTGGATGTACATAAGTGTTGCCCTTGAAACATTGGTATTGAGGCATCGTCCTATTAACTTATTTGCTTAATGCACAAAATTATCTGATGTTCAAGTTTATGAATTGCCATTCCACATATTCTATTAAAGTCATGAAAAGTCCCCCCCCCCCCCCCCCCCCAACAGTGTTTCATTATGCAGGAAAGTATTTCTTGTCAGGGCAAGTTGGATATGAAATGGCATTTCATGTAAAAAAACAAACAGAAGCACTTGCAACAGAGGTAACAATTATTTGAAGTTAAACGGCAGATTAAGCTATGTTGGATTGTAAGGAAAAACCATGGCAGTTGACTCCAGTTACGAATATACCGACAGTGTAATGGTGCCAGAGTGATTGCTGTCAGTCATGAATTGTATGATTTCTCTGGAAATATTCCACTGAGTTGTGTTGCTTTCATTTTCAGTGGTTTACTGCAGATAATTTGGAAAATGAAACTCAGAAAGTGTTGCTTTTCTCTCAGTGGTTTACAAGTCAGCACCGCATTCCGTTTGCAAGTCCCGTACAGAAATAATAATAAAAAAAAAAGTTGAATCTTTCAAGACGGGCGATAGGACTGTCATGGTAGATTTGAGGAAGGCCAGTTTAAACCCCCCTTCACCACCACCACCACCACCAATCTTAACCTGTTTAAGATGAGTCCCGAGAATACTTGGGCGGGTGTCTATGGGAAATGCGTGTTATAGCAAAATCAGTCTGTCCTCAACGGGTTAAAATCATTCTCCTCTGTCTGATGCTTCCCTCTTCCCCTAATGCGACAGTCACCAAGCTGCTCTCAGGTGTCTGGTCAATGTGTCGCGTTCCATTTCCGCTTGTGTCCGATGTCTCCCAGCTTGTTTGCCGTGGCCTCTAACAATGGTGGGTCTTGCACATTTGGCAACAATTGATACGTCGTTTGTAAAATATGATATTTATCTTGTGAGTATCTGACTCTGAATACTGTTATGACTAAGTCTCCCCCCCCCCCCAAAAAAAAAGGAATAAGGTATAATGTACTCAAGTTTCGTGCTTTGGATATTACTCTCTAGTTGTTCCTTTTTGCAGATTGTTATTCATAGCCTCGAAATAGCATGTGATCTGTTGAAATACAGCAAATCCCACTATTAAAAGACTTTCAAACCTGACAATAACACTGTATAAAATGGGTCGCCCTACACTGTGAATTATTCACTCGATATTAATGCTTAATTCTGTTTTGCCAAAGCCCATACTTTGTAAGGATCTGCTTACACTGCATGAGCAATCGTGCAGAACAGATTTGAAAATTTCCTACATGGCAAAGAAGCAAAAAAAAAAATCTAAATCAAGACTACATGCAGACTGATATCATGATTCAGTTATTTCAAGGTGGCTAGGCCATGTAGAAATCTTTCCAACCTGTAATGCATGACACACTACGTGTATGTGCCTGTATTGATGATGAACACCCATGTTGATGTATTTCAAAGAGTGGCTTAATGGATGGCATAATTTATTTTTGCGCTTAGATTTGATCCTGGATGCCATCAACCTTCTCTCCACCCCTCTCCCCCCCCCCCTCCACCATTGTCCCTGGGACCTGCAAATCAATTGCCATCTCTCAATTAGTGTGTTATGCTTTCTGATGGCTACCATCAATATTAGCCCTCATGTGTCAATCAGGGCCGTGAAACCCGAGGCCGCCCAGTGAACACTGTCAAATGCCAACACATCTGGCAATGCATGGGACTGATAATCCTGCTGCATGTTTCTCCCAAAGCCTCTGCTCCACATGAACGCGTTCTCCGTGTGTTTACTCGTCTCATCCTTCACAATTTAGGTTGGTTTTGTTTTTTTGTTTTTTTGTTTTTTGTCAGAAAAGAGAGAGCTCCAGAATAAGTCACCAGCAAAGTCAGTTATAACACAGATCACGTACGTGCAGTTTTGTATGTTCTGCAGACAATGCCCCATGCCCCATGGATTTTTCACGTCAGTGTCAATACCAGGGTAGTGAGGTGTATGGCCTTGATGTCATTATTACAGTCGAAACACCAAGCATTATTTTATTTGAAAGGTAGGTCTTCTGTAATAAATTATGAAACATTTTTCTCAGCTGAAAAATGGATCATCCACAGAGATAGCAAGTATTCAGATTTGACTCTGCAAGTAACACGCCAATCTTCATATGGTACATATAGCGCTCAATGTTGACCAACTGTAGCTCACACAAGGTGTATGCGCGCATTGCAGCCAGGTTTATAGGGATTGTTTAGTTTCAGTTGAGACCTAACTTCATATTTCTAACATTTTTGGGTGAGATAATGAGAAACCTCTTTGAAATATGAAAAAACAACAACATTTAATTCCAAGAGGAATTCAATGTTTCTGTGATAAAAATTCGGTTTGAAATGGCTGAGATACCCAAAATAGAGTAATTCTTTATGATTGCTTTGATTTACTTTGCTTTTGGAGTTCTCAGCCATTCAACAGCCAATTTTCATCAAATAAACTTTGAATTCCTGTTAGAATGGTATGTTCTGTACTATTTCATAAGTGGTTTCTTGGTATCTCGCAAAAAGTTAAAAGCCAAGTCCTCATCTTCACCAGTACTACAGTGAAACTTGTATTATGGCTCCTGAATGGAATATGTCATGACCAATTTGTGCATTGCACACTGTATGCAGAGTAGTCAGAAGACACAGCGAAATATGCCAAAACAGGCATAGTGAATATAGCTGCTGTGCTTGCATGTATTAACAACTTTTTTCTGATTGCTTGATTCAAAAATCAACGGCTCCTTAATGCTATATCAATAAATATTCATCCCATCTATGTAAAAATGTTCTTTTTCTTTTTTTTTTTTGTGTACTAGTTTGAAATTATTTTTTTTTTATGTGAGAAACAGACCGTACTTTTTTCCCACTGTAAAACGAGGAATGTTTATGTGCATTTTAATTTCGCGAACTTTGCAAGAGCCAAGATTCGTGAAATTAAAATGCACGTGAAAGTTCTTGTCTACACTATTCGCATTGAATTTTAGAGGCAACTCACGGAAATTTCATGCTGCAAAAAAGCCGTTGGCTCTGATATGCAAAAATTTTATGCCGCGAAAATATTGGTGTTTTACAGTATCATGTCTGACAGCATGCATGAATGGACCTACAGTTTTGCTGGTATTAGGCCTATAAGGTATAGACTCTCTCAGAGAGACATTTTCAAGTGTTCTGAAAAAATATCAGAGAAAGTAGTGTAAATGGAAAGGAAAGAATGTGAGCATTTACGTTCTATACAGAAGAGATTGTTATCTAAATTTGGTTCTGCCACAAAAATATGGCAACTCCATTCCACGGTTGTTGACCCAACTGCGAATTGCACTACAAATGTGCTTTATTGAGAACTAGGTAAGTCCATAATACTTCCAGGCCTTTTGCAACTAGCATTCTGAAAGTAGTTTAGATGTGCGCAAGGATTATTAGTCAGAACAGCTCTTTGGCAACCTGCCAGAAATATTTGATACAATACTTAATTATGATGAGTTGCCACTAGCAACGGAGGTCTTTCTCTCTTCCTCTCATCTCGTTTGGGGAACGAGGAGCCTGAAGGGAAGCTCACATCTCCGAATTCCATCTGGTAGATGATTTCTCTGCTTCTTTTTTTTTTCTCTCTCCTATTTCTTTTACTTCTTCTTTTTTTCTGGGGTATTAGCTTTCCCCAGCATCTCACTTTTCTCTTATATTCCCTCTTCCGTGGATTTGTTATTTCTCCCGAGGCAAGGGAATAGCGACCAGTAAATCTTTGCTATTAATGGTACAATAGTAGAGTGTTATTTCCTTGCCATTTTCACTGTATTCATGAGATTCACCTGCTCTGTGCGGGTGCTGCAATTTTTGAGCCGGCCTTCCTATGTATGACGCAAATGAGCGCAGAAACAGCTGCTGCTCAATCGCTCGGAAATTCTCTCCCAAATAACCACATTTTCACCCAGAAAGTTTGTAGCCCCTGTTTTTTATTCCCTCCCCCCCCCCCCCAACAATCCTTCCTCTAAAATCTTCCCTCTTCTCTTTTGTGGCTTACCAGGGCTATGGTGCAAAGCAGTTCACATGAAAATAAAAAGGCAGCACTAATTTCACGAGACCCAGTTGTGTCGCCGAAAATAGAGTAACTGGCGACATGCTTGTGAATTAAAAAAGACAACAACAACTGACTGGTCATTCTTGAGGAGCTGCCATACCTGATGTTAGATTATTACTGACCTCATTAGCCATAGTCATTCTAATGAAAGAAAATAAAGATTTAGCATAAGTTTGAAGGGGGAGCATTACAAGATCTGTGTGAATTTAACATGTCTAAAAGAAAAACAATATTTTACTTGACCGTCCATTGAAATGTTGTTTGTTTATTTGTTTTGTTCAGAAACAAGTAATTTAATTTGTCTCCAAATGTTAAATCTGTCCTCATCAATAATGGACAGACATACAGCCTGTAGATGATTCTTCACAATTAAGTACGCTTGAGTACTGTCCAGTAGCTAGATGAACATGGAATGTTATTCAGGCACCTTAATTGAAAAAAAAAAAATTATCTCAAATCAGTAGACTAAAAATGAAATGTAATTGGAGAGTATCTTGGTAAGTTGAATACCATATAGTATGTGCTTATACTATATAATATGTGCTTATAGCCCATCTTTTGTTATGAATGCTCAATAAGCTAGCACAAAACTGAAACATGCCACTAAGCGTTATCCTTGTGGTATGCTTTACAAAATGGGACTGAACATTCCCCAAACTGCACCAAAACATGCCACTAAGGTACAGTCTGGATGACTCTGGTTCGCTCTGACACAGTACACTCGGGCGCAGTTCGCTCTATTTTGCACTGAACGCATTCTAAATTGCATCGGCTGTACCAAAGTCATTCTAGTGGTTATTGACCTTATGAGCAGATCTTATTGCAATCTAATCTGACTTATGTCCCCTACTGCCTTCATTTTGAATCTGCAATGTATCAAAGTTAACAATGAAATATGATCTTTGCAATGTACTGGTATGCTGTAAGTCATTTTGATTGCCACTTTTCCTTTTTTCATGTGACGTACATTGATCATAACATAATCACTCGACTGGGAAATGTCAGCTGTGCAAATAAACCACAGGCAACTGAGACATTTGTCAGAGAATGAACACTAAAATGCCTTGCACCCCTTTCAGACAAGAGAGTTCTCATGCAGATATAATGGTATATGTACGTATGATGTATGAATATAGGATGTTATTATGTGTCTGACTGCCCACATTTGAATAGGGCTTATATGTCGTATGTAGAAACAATGGTTGGAGCGTTTGTTTCAAAGCACGACATACATTCACCCAACAAATATGTATTCGTGTCTGAATGCTGTCATAATATATATTGTATGAGTAAGCTGGGCTTACTGTAAAACGAGGAATTTTCGCATGCACTTTAATTTCGCGAATTTCGCGAGTGCCAAGATTCGCGAAATTAAAATGCACACGAAAGTTCTTGTTTGCACTATATGCATTGAACACCAGTAGCACTTCGCGAAAATTTCATGCCGCGAATATATCATGTTTTACAGTATTCGCAGTGTGTGTTAAAGGAACCAAAACCCAAAGAGAAATGTGGATTGAGGGAAAGCAGCAACATTAGTAGAACACGTCAGTGAAAGTTTGAGGAAAATCGGACAATTGATGCAAAAGTTGAGAATTTTTAAAGTTTTGGTGTTGGAACTGCTGGATGACGAAACTACTGGAGGTTATAATGTTATGTGTGGACAACAATATAAAGAAAATATAAAGAAATTCCACAAAAATTCACTTTTCTTGCAAAATGAAAGAGCACTTGACTAAACCGCTTTTAGAAAGCAGGGGGAATAATTGCTACCAGTAACATATGTCAGTATCAAGTTGATGGAATATGTAATTTTCATGAAAAATGAATTGAACAGAGGGGAAAAAATCAATGCAGCCAAGATTCTGATCTTGCATGTACATGCATAAAACCCAGGGAAAGTTTCTGGTGTCAAGCTATTATCTGCCTGTTATGGATTCTAGCTGCTGGTAGGGTTGATGTCTCTTGAAGAAAAAGAGAAGATCATTTCTTTTAAAGGGACTGTACAGTACTGGTTGAGGTGGGGATTCATGTTTTGAACATTCTTAGGTGAGATAGTGAGAAACATCTCATGAAATATGAAAGAGCATGTAATTTTAAAAAGGATTCAATGTTTATTTGATGAAAATTGGTGTTCAAATGGCTGAGATATCCAAAAAAGTGATAATAATAAAAGGCGACATGCCCCACCTTTATTAGGATCTCTTTGTTTCACCTTGTTTTTGGATATCTCAGCCATTTCAAAACCGATTTTCATCAAATAAACTTTTGATACCCCTTAGAATTGCATGATCTTTGACATCTCATAGAGTGCTTTCTGAATATCTCGCAAAACGTTAAAAGCAAAATTCTCACCTCGACCAGAACTGTACATACCCTTTAATGCAGTGTCTTTTTTCTGACCTCTCCTTAATCCACCGCACCATTTGTCCTCTATGTTTTTTTCTGAAACGTGTGGTTAAGATTTTCTGTTGCATTAAGTTCCCTCATATGCTGGAAAGGAAAAATATGCAACAAAGAAGAACCACACAAAGACAAAAAGAAATCCAGGTACCTGTAGATGTGAGGGACCCAGAAAGGGGATTTACAGGTCTCTTCAAAGACTTTATAGGCCTTTCCTTTGCAATATAAACTAAACTTTTCTTCACTTTGAATCTGTCTCTAGTTTCTGTCTTCTCTCTATGCCATTTGCAGCCCATCTCGGGGGCTCCCATTTGAATCCGCTTCTGCTCGTTTTCAGGCGGTAGTTTGTGTGCCCTGTCTTATCAGTTGTCAATTTGGGCAGGTCAAGTGCCTACAGCTGTATTTGCTTGTGTAGAGAGTTTTAGAGCTACTTGTGTAGCATGCATGTGTGTGCGTGTGTTTGTATGTGTGTATATGTGTGTGTGTGTGTGTGTGTGTGTTTGTGATTATGTGTGTTTGTGCCTCCTGCATAATCGTGAAAATGATTGAAATGGCATGCTTCGTAAAACTCGGTGTTTGTAGGACATTATCAAGAGCCAATGTCTCTGCCCTCCGCAGTGTATAGACTGTGAACCATACTCCCTGAGAGAGATCAAAATGTCATGCGTTCACACCGTTTTCTAGTTCTTTTCGAGGCCATGCCAGCTATGTTTCAAGGCAGTTCTTCTTTGGTGCTATTATCTCTGTGGTGATATCTATATTTCATCAATTTCATGTCCTGCTGATGAGTTTTATTCAGTCATATCTGACTGCTTGAAAGTATATTTACAAGGGAATGTTACCTTAGATTTTCCATGTTTCACCCGGGGCAGGGGATCAATGGATCGGTTTTCCTTTAAGCCTGATCTGAATATTGTGAAGGGAAAAAAAAAGTGCTGAACAGCCTTGAATGAGGCTATGTCTGAATCAATGATGTTATACAGCCACATGTGGATCTTTTTCCTGCAGTTTGGGTTGCGCACCAGTGAATCTGACAAGTGTCGCCAGAGTATTGATCCGGTCACGGTGAAAGACGCGGCCGCCCCGTTGCGGCCGGTCGTATGAATGCAGAAGACAAGTCAAGGATCAGAAGGAAACCGGGTAGACTTGGCCGTTTCATAAGTGAGCGGGGAGAGAAGCTGTGGAACTGAAGCGTGGAGGAAGTGGAGACCGTTTTGTAAAAATATCTGGGCCCTGCAGATTGTCAAGGCTTTTAAAGAAAACTCTCGGGCAGGAAAGGGGCATCTGTGTTTTCACGCGGTCAGATGTTTGCCTGATGCAGCAATGAGACATCCCGTGCCAAATGGACGTGCATTATGGACGTCCAGTTTTCACAAGTAGTTCTCTACCCTTTTTAGATGCTCTGAATAGCTGATGGCATAGAATGTGTAACAGTAACACTTGTGTGTAGCATTAGCATGAAGATAGAACCACTATGTAGCAGTGATGCAAGTAGCGAAGGGACTTTTTATTCTTAGTGCAGTGTCATGCTGTGTTCTAATTGGCATTTATTTAATTCAAAGTAAAATGAGACTGCTGAAAGAATGATACAAGTTTCATTAAAAAAGGATTTGCAATAGAAAAATGGATCATGAAGGAAAATTATCTTAAAAACTGTTTTTGATATCACTCTCAAAAATGGGAAAATAGTTTGTGCATTGTAGCTTCTGTAGGCAGAACTGAAAAGCCTAGATGCTATTGAAAGTATGGTACAATAATAAAAAAACAAACTAGGATTAAGTATACATGTTATACTTAACGAAATATTTTATCTACATTGTATATATTGGACAGGCATGAAAGGACTAATGATACTTTCACATGATTGGTGTTCAATCTTACTTCAGTGCTTCAGTGATATATGCAATATTTGCACATTTACCCTTCTTTGGTCCATGGTAATTCCTTCCCCCCCTAAAAAAACAGAACAACAAAAACAAAAACGATATTTAAGCTACGTAGAGTAATATTCAAATTTATTGTGCAACATCCCATTGCCAGTGACTGTATGATATTCAGTGAAGCACATCATAAGTCGTCTGCAGCATGTAATCTGGTGTTGGTACTCTCTCTAGCCTCCACAAGGTCGTTATTCGGTATCATTGAGCCTGTCTGTTGACAGCTATTGATCATACATAGTGTGGGATTGATTGGAATGACAGAAATGGGTGGGTTTGTCAGGAACGAAAGGATCGCATGATCATCAAGTTTATACATTTTTTTACTCGCAGACGGGCATGCAGAGGGGAAATGGGATTGAAACCTACACAGAACTGCCCCACCCCCTTTTTCTGAGGGAATAAAAAAGCAACCAAACAAACAAACAAACCCAGAGCATTCAGTTCAGTGACCTGTGTTAGAGCCAAATGTAACCTCCCCAAGCTCTTTATGGTATGAAATCTCACGTAGTACCACTTCACGTGGATATTTAGCCAAGTTTCCAAACTGTGAAATTCACTTTTGAAAGTCATTTTCATACATGTAGCTGTTTGGATCGAGTTGAGGATAAAGTTTGTTTGACAGGATATCCCATAGGTAAAATACATTCTTGGAGTTTGTAACACTCAAAGAGCTGTAGTTTTCAATAATTATGACTAGTTAGGCAGAAAGTGACACACTATTAATAACAGCTCATGTGAAGGTATGAATATGAATTTCTATTGGAATGTAGTGTTTGTAAATATGCTACGTAAACACTCAGTATAAACACTTCATAATGTGTTTTCATATATATGCCTTTTATGTAGATCTCACCATCTATGTACAGTGAGGAAAAAAAGGTGAATTTTGTAAAATATGTAGTATGAAATACCACACTTTGAAAAAGTGAATACTCTTGATGAGGTCAGAATGATCAAATTCTAGTATTCAGCGTGGATTGGATTTCTATCACAACTTGAGGTAATACAGTTCAAATGACGTAACTTGATATTCCTTTACTGAAATTTCTGTTCAAAATGTTTAGAAAGACAGGGGAACAGAAAAAAACAAATCACTAAATTGTAAAATCCTCTTTTGACATGCTCTAAGCCATACACAGGTAATTGTTTGTGCATAATATCCATATGTTTTGCTTTGAATTTGGTGTATTTCTCTGTTTATTTTGCAAAGACAAACAAGCAAACATGACATTTATAGAATTGCAGTTTGTCAGCACAGTCCTTTGATGTGACTGAACAGTTTCTGTGGTAAACTTTTGTTAAATTAGCTGTTGAAGTTTTCCTGATGAGAAATTTTCTTTGCCGTTGAATGATACATGTCTCGACCATTGTCAGGAGAATGAAAACAACCTTTCGTGTCGCACGTTATGATGTCATGTAACTGTGAATTTACATTTATAGCACGTATTAGTCACAGAAATTCCTTTCACCGAACATGGTTGTGCCATTGACATTTAAAGATTCTGCCGCTGGAAGAGATCAGAACATTGACAGGGAGAGATCCAGCAAGGTTTTGCATATGAGGAGGAGACCGTACGACAATATCAGCACTCATATTGCTATCAGTAGATGCTTACACATGAAACCATCCATCCACAAACATTATTCACGGGTGGAAGCTACCGAAGCTATAACTCATATCTAGTCTTGTGTATAAGTGTGCGTCTGCACCTATGCCACGCTTATCTCTGCAAATTAGAGAGGAACAAATGATCAAAAGCAATAAGCGTATTCTTCCTGGAAAAGACCACATGCTGCATACGCCGAATATTTCGCGAGGTTTTTATTTTCGTGAATTTCGCGAGTCAGCTGCTATTCGCGAAATTAAAAATGCGAAAATATTGACTCTAATGCTGATATGAATGTGACGTATGCGTATTTCTCCGTTCAGTACAAGACTCCACGATTGCGAATTTAACCACTCGTGAAATTGTCGGGAAGTCCCGATTCGTGAAAATTTGGACTCGCGAAATATATGGCGTATACAGTACATGGTACTTTTGGTATATCATATATCATAGCTGAGAATGGAATTTGCTCTGTTGGAATTTGTGTCTATTCTTGCATCCACAAACATTCACAATTTTCACAGATGGCCATTTGTGAAATGACAGACATGAACACACACACACATACATGACAAACACATACACACACACACACTCTTTCTCTCCTACAGACATGCATACAATTCATATCAAGAGTCAGCCATATCAACATTAGATGAGGGATTTTCACTCCAAGAAGCAAAGTCTGTGGAGGCACACACAAGCTGTCAGTAGGTGTAAAGCATCTGTTGAATAGAGCTGAATTATTATGGCCCAATCATGAATGCATAAATCATGCACAATAATGTTGCATACATGGTACTCTATAGAGCATCGACATGTACAATGTAATAGAGATTGGCAATACAAAAGCTTATAGTACAAAGACGCCTTGGCGATGTTCCAAGAAAATATCCCTGCACCGGCTGACTTTTTAGCCCAGATTTGCTCAGCTCATTAAGTATGGCAAGAGCATTCTATTTGCTCGTAATACAGCGGTCAATTTGCAGTTAAACTGGCCAGACACCACAGCCGCGGAGGAAAGTTTGGTCATTTAGTGGACGATGGAAGGTTGTTCACCCTGTCCCGAGTGAATATCCTTTTGCTTCTCCAGTCCAAGTTTGTGGTCAAATTGATCGCCAATTTGCACGTCAGGTGTGCTTCTGTGGCAGCTGCCGCATCATGGAACCAAGCTGGCTTATTTTTCTGTTGCGTTTTTCTTGTCCTCATAATGTCGTTTCTTTCCAATACTCTCATTTATCATGAGGTAGATGAAATATTTCTTAGGTAGTCATAGTTTTTGTTGTTGACTTATGTCATGACGGTCTTTAAACTCTGTCGAAGCATCCAGATTTATGGCTTAATAGTCACTGGGATGAATATAGCATCATGCAGCTGTCTCTGTCTGCTAAACTGCATCACATACATAGTAGAAGCCAGGTCATTGCAGGCACATGTCGCCAGCTATCCCAATTCATCATAGATTTGTGAAAACATGGATGGATTCCCATCACACAAATATTTAGATGCAAGTGCACATATTGTGCTCAATTAGAGCTACACATTTTGTATGTAGGGTAATCGCAGTTTGTAGTGAAGCTTTTCAATACTGCTGGCAATCATACTGCCTAAGAAGTCAATAGTATTTAAGGATTGTGGTCGTCATGGGGGGGGGGGGGGGGTGTTAATTGAGTATCTAGGTGCAACAATAATGATCAGAGCACATTCCAAGACACATCTTCACGTCCGTTCGGTGGATTTCAAGAGCCTGCTTTTGTGCTTTCTCCACTCAGACAACTGTTCTTCCATTCACGTGGTACTATAGTAATTGTGACCCCACAAGAATCTCTTGTTAATCAAAAAGCTGCAGTGTCAGTCACAGTTTTCAAAAGAGACCATCACTCTGCTAGAGATGGCTTTATGTCAGCATCTATTGCATGCATATAGGGGGGTTTTGAGTTGTATCACCTTCTGTTGGTTTAATTTGTGAACGAAAAGCAGTTACAGCATTGCAAGATGTCAGGAATGTATGTATGGGGACATTTGCACAAACTCGGCATCTCATGTAGATGGCGAGCAATGGGCTTCACCGTCATCTCCTTTCCCTCTTAAGGCTTGGCAAATAAATAAAAAAAAGAAGATGTAATGAATGGCTGAAATGTTAAAGATTGCAAAATGGGGACATTATTGCTTGTGAGTCACGCAGCCCAATGTGTCGTTACCCTTCAGCCCATTCCCAAACCATATTATATGGACTGCATCTCTGTCTAAATGTGGGTGATACATGTAGATAGCAGGAGGCACCAAATTCACAGGTGTGCACAGATTGGTATCTTTCATCCAGAAGTGTTTTTGTTATGATGCGATTTTTTTTTTGTTTCAAGCAAAATAAAACAAAGCCGGGTATGTTGTAGCTATTTGAAACAGCTAGGTCTGAAGACTCATGTACACAAGCGAGTTGCGGTGTAATTGCATGCCACTCGCACACACTGCACAAGGCATGTTATTGGGCTGGTTTTCACACACACACACACACAAAGGAAACCTAAGATAAACAAATTGTTGCACCATGATACAAAATTACAGTTGTTAGTGACCTGTTTTGTGTCCACACTCAAGAATAATGTTTTTTTCATCACATTTAAAAGAACCCTTTTTTTTTTTTTTTTGGGGGGGGGGGGTGTTATGTGTGAATGTATGGGCCATGAGTAATACTGATACAATCATCAATGGGCGGAGTTATCTACAGTAGTTATGAGTTTCAGTGGCCGATAAACCATGAACTAGGAGTATATGCAGCAGTGATAGATGAGAAAGAAGATGACATAGCTAAGAAGGTTGCTTTTAGAGGATGGCTGTGACAGCTTTTTTTCCGAGCAAGCAGGCGGTCATGAATTTTTAAAAGGCCTCCGGGACCGTGAAGCTATGTTCCAAAGTCGTCCCCTCGGTGTTGCCTGCCCTTGCCATAATATTGTCTGCCAACCAGCCAGCCAGCCAGCCAGTCAGGGTGGGTTCGGGGATTGCACTCAGCCTGCACTCTGCTCGCAAAGTGGGGCACCTGCTTAATTAATGGACATAGAGAGGGCCCCCATGAAGGCACGAAAGAGTTTTTTTTAAGGCTGCAGGGAGGCATGATGTATGTAAGTAGGGCACGCTGATCAAGCCAAATGAGCCACCAAAACAGGGCAGGGATAAAGGTGGATGGGACGCGTCCCAATTCCAACAGTAGGGGCTGGACATCAGCTCCCTGGATCATGCCTAGAGCTGGGTCAGCCCGTGTGAGGGCTGGTCAGACGTCTTTCTGTGCTTCATTAATTTCTTTGCACATTTATTGTTGTTTTGTCTTCCTAGAGATTTTTCCTTGTTTTGAGTCAACATACATATACCCATTATGCGTCACAGGCAGGCATGAAGAAGAAAGATCACTACAGAAAATATTCATTTTCATTATGAAGAATCACTTTTATGACATTTTCTCTTCCTTCAGCATGTGAAAATTCTTGTGCACTTATAGCTGTTGAGCTGCACAGTTACAAATTGTACATGTAAGATCTCATGCATCATGAAGAAAAGAAAAGGAATACTAGGAATGATTACTACAAAACTTTATCTGTAGTAGAGGATGAAATCTTGTCACTTCAGGCAGCCGTCATGTATCTTTTGCACATAAAAACGTATCACATGTTTTCAGAAATTGTCACATCGGTATCCCTCTCATTTGCTCAAAATTATTGCTGCAAAGTAACATTTTTTTTTGGCTATGGATGCAAATCGAACTTTCAAGACTTGTAGAAAGTTGCCTAAAGCCCTGTTGGATGCTATGAAGGATATTTTGCTACATGGTAGACGACATCTGTTGAGTCAATGATACCCATTTGTTTTGAGATGATGGAAGGCTCTTAAGTTTTGTCATCATGCCATGGATCAGTTACAACTGCTAGACATGTTAATCATGCACCTACATCCTGCATGATAAAGATAGACATGAAATTCAGTACTTTTCTGGAGAAGAATGGTTAGAAAGTCCATGCTTTGCAGAAGGCTTACTGAAATATAGTATGAGTTCTTTCTGAAAACTAAACCTTATAACCATGGTCATGGAATTTACGTTTTGCCTTCAGCTCCCCACACACAGAAAAAAAAAAACAGAAAAGAAAGAAAGAAAAGGAAGAAAAGATAAATGCGAACTCCGGACACACACACAATATTGATGCGCAGCTTTGCAGGCTGGTAAAGCTCTCTTTGAATGCGTTGCACGCAAATGCGATAATCTGTTTTGAAGGCATCATCTTTGAGGCTATTTCTAAAGGTCAGGCCAACATTAACGGTAGATTTAGGCATTTCACCAGACTCGTGATACAGAGCTCCTGGTATATCGAGACTGAACGCGTACCGCGAAACCCAACCCATTTCTACAGTGAACAGGAAATTTAATCGCTGCATAATCCAAGCTCCCAATTTTGAATGCCACAAGCTGGAGAAAGCTCGCTTGTGAGGACATCTCCCGTAATATTCCATGTCGACGACTTTTGTCGTGCTTCTGCATTGTAACACAGCTTATCCTTCGAATACTTTATAATCGGCTTCATTTGCTGGCTCAAATGCAGTGGAAAATTAATTTCTTAGTTTCTCTTAATGCTTTTCCTTTTTCTTTTTTCTTTTTTTAATGTGATGTTGGGCCTGTTGAGAAAAGACAAGCTTCACTTGTAGTTGTCCTACTAGTACAATACTTTACCTCCAGCACCATTTCTCCTTCTTATGCTCTCTTTCTCTCTTTTTTTCTCTGTCGTTCATCTATGTTTCAAGACATCCATCTCTTTGTGCTGTATTTTTCTATTGGTCCTTCATATCTTTTTTTTTTTCAGTTGACATGTGTACCTTTAAGGCACAGATGATGTCCAGTGGCTGATGAGAAGATGACAATATCTCATTCCCAGAGGTCACCCCACAGTATCAGCATGAGGCAATAATTGTCAGTTTTGATGGATGTTAGCCTGGCTAGTGTTTGAGGTGGCATGACAAAAAAAGGAAGAAGAAGAAGAAGAAAAGATTGTTTGCATGATGACAAGGAAGATTGGAATCAGGCTGAAGACAAATAGGAAAAAAAAAATGAATGGATGAATGAATGAATGAATGAATGAAAAAAGGAAAAAGAAGGAATTGTAGATGAAATGATTGATTGAGACTGTGGGATAGTAAGAATTGTAGTGAAAACTTGGAAGGGCAAATAGGAAAAATATTTCTATATCTTTCTCATCAAACCGTGATGTTAGACCTAATTCACCATTGGCATATGAGCTCAAAAAACCCTCAGAAGAAAAAAAATCAAAGTAAAGGGAAAATTCAGAGTCATATCTGACATTCATATTTTTTCTTTTTATTTCTTTACATAATTGTAATAGATGATGATATGTACCTTATTCACTGTAAATTATATTTATATCAAATCAGCAAGAGTAGCTAACTGCCAAAGAGTTTTCCCACAGCTTGAACATAGTCAACTTGTTTTCCATCGAATAAAACAACTGGCAAGGCTGGCTTTACCTAATAAGGAGGAAAACATACAGTCAATGTCACCAAGATAAACCTCACATTTGTTATACCACAGCTGCACTACATGATTTTATAAATAGTAGGCTGATGTAACGCAACTGGGTAGGGAATAAACAAAATGAAAATGTAATCCACACCAGTCAAACTTTAATGAGAAAGTGACAAATTCACTGAACAGAAAAGAACATTTTAGAACGACCACTATTCATGTCATTACAAAGGTTTTGGAAAGGTTGTCAAGAAAAATGTGAAATTCACCTATCTGAGTTTTATGTGTAAGGGACAAATCACCAATACACATAATAGGGTTCCTCAAGTATTGCACATTTTATAATGAGCGCATCAAGCTTTTAAATGTATTATTGCACATTTTATAATGAACTCATCAAGCATTTTGATAAATGCATTATTGCACATTTTATAATGAACACATCAAGCATGTGAATGCATATATCCAGCCAAGGCATGTCTACTGAACATACTATCTGGAATAGAGAACATGAGAACATGAGAATCTGAGGATTTTTCTTTTGTTGCATCATTTTCCCTTTGGGGAAAGGAGCTCTCACCATAAAGTATGCTGTAGAGGTGAATCAAATGCTTCAGGTCCTCACATACAGTGCTTGGGAAGAAGGTTCTACAATTTCTGACTCTCTCGGTTCTACAATTTCTGACTCTCGCTCCAACAGACAAGAGAAGCTTGAAAGGGAAGGGAAGGGAAGAAGACGTGAAAACATGATGACACGCTGCAGGCCAGCCGGTGGCATCTCTCATTTTCCAATTATCATCTTCTCTCTGCATTTGTCTCTCCCCCTCTCCTGTCTCCCTTGCCCCCCCCCCCCCCCATCTTTAGTTTCCCCTTTCCCTAGCCTTCCCCCACCCCACCCTCTCCTCTCACACACATACACACACACTCCACTTGTTATCCTTTCCCTTTCATGCTGCTTGGCTGCTGCAGTCGCAGCCAGTTGTCGGTGAAAGAGCTAGTGTGGTAGGGTAACGTCATATTTCAGCAATTTTCCATGGTGGCTTCTACTGCCAGCGAGCAATTTTACCTCAAATTACACTTCTTCCTCTACCTGTCAAGTCTTTCCCTCACCCTCCCATCTACCCAGTCCCCCTCCCCCCCCCCCCCCACCCTTTCATAAATCTGGGGATGCTATTGGCAGCTGGATTTTTTTCGTCTCGATTTTGATAGGATTTCTATGTTTTGCTGTAAAGCTAGAAGGCAAGTGGGGAGAGTGACCCCATGCTCACCCCAGCCGCGATGGTATATTCCCCGTGTAATGCCTTTCTGCTTTAACTACCTTTCAAAATGACTTGCAACCAAGGCTGTTCTTTGTTAGTCAAAGAGATGGCAACTAATCTTCTTCCGAATTGTGAAAGACATGATATTCATGACTTAGATGAAAAGAAAAAAACAAACCCACAGCCCCCCCCCCCCTCCCCCCCCCCCAAAAAAAAAAAAGAACCAACCCAGGTGGTTGGCTATTATGGGAGACTATATAGTCTTTAGTGATTGGATTCCATTTGCACACTTTTTTTTTCTTTATCCAACTAGCCAGACAATTATTCATAAATTATTACTTTCCTACTCAGACAATTTGTACTAAGCATCCTTATTCTCAGGCTGTATGTGCCCCATATACTCAGGCATAGTAACAACTGAATGCGCCAGAACATTATGCCATGAAAAATGCATCATGATTATCATGAACCTCAACGCTACATAGACTGTAAAGAGCCACATGCACTTAGACAAATGGTGCTTGAAGTACATTCATAATTCCTGTAATGGCTAGGATGTTTCTAATGTAGTGATCAAAGAAATGGCGGCTGGTATAGAAATAGATATATCCATTCATTTCTTTTGTAGGTGAGCAATATTCTTATACTTGTTCATTTGTGACTTTATGTAGCACATAGGTAGCCTGCTGTGTGTATATTATATACACATTTGTGTATCCACACATGTGTGTGTATATCTCTGCATATCTGTGTATATATTTGTGTGTATCTACATATGTATGTATGTATGTGTGTGTGTGTGTGTGTGTGTGTGTGTGTGTGTGTTTGTGTGTGTTCTACCTTTCTCATCATCAGTAGCCAAGCATGTTTCTGACCCCTGCCTTCCCACAATTCCACAGCAACATTTCCATGGATTTACTTCCCAGATGCACAACACATACACATTTTTCATGTCTTCCCTGGCCCCTCTCCTCCTCCCCCCCCCCCCCCCACTTTTTTTTTTCTTTTTTTGGCAGACCACATTCTGTGTAATAGCTTAGATTTGTCTAATTTCCTGTTTATTGCCACATGAGAGGATGGTGAAGAAGGGATGGGGGGAAAATTCGGGTAGAGAGAGGGGGGAAAAGATGATTGTATGGCCACAGGGAGTCCCGCGCATAATCACAGGTTGAGGCAGGAACTCTGCACAGTTTAGAAAATGAACGAGCACAATGTAAGCTCATCTCACCTCTAAAGGTGTTACACTTACTGGCTGACTGAATGCCCGTTTGACAAGAGAGCAGGTCTGAAACTTGCAGGTCACGGCAGGATGATCCCGAATTAAAATCTGCGATCGAAACTAATTGTTGGGATTTGCTCATGAATAGCCAAAATAAACCACCTTACAGTGTTCTTGTTATCTTCACAATGGGATAGTGTTGCCTAGCAAAGCTATACTTCTCTTAGGGGAAACAGACTGATATTGAACTTTAGCATTTGTGGAAAGTAAATGTTACTCTGAAGAGATTTGTTATGGCAACGTATCAAGGTAGAGTAAAGGGCAAAACAAAAAGCTTCATAACTGTAATGGGATTTCTTAACGCATGCAGTAGACACTGTATAATACTGGCAACTGCACTATAGGCAGCAGTATTTGCAGGAACCCTGATCCGTATGTGCAACGCTGACCTAGAAGGGGAAGGTTGAAGGGCTCTGAAGTGGTAAACGCACACTGTGTCATTATTCACACAAGTTTCTCTGTGGAGATTTACCATCAAACATTCACGTGGTGTTGTGGTTAGCTGTAGCGGCTGGAAAGTTTTCCAGGTCGGTTCGGATGCCCATGGTTTGATGCCAAAATTAGCTTCCGGTGCCACTCCGTGTCCCGAGCTCATCCTAGGCCTGGATGTAGATTGGGTTGTATTTTTTGCTCCTGTAGTCACAGATAGCATCATGACACAGGCTTGTTCATCCCCTTATTCTGGATCCATCAAAGTTGGAATAGTAAAAAGAGAAGTGGCCAAGAGTTGATGGAAATCTATGGCCCATCTCTTCTTGTGGCATTTCTATAATAGTAATACCCGGGATGAAAGAGAGGATGTTGGTGTACAAATATATTACATGCTAGTGCTGGAGGTAAAATTTGAAAGGATTATGAACACCCAAGCCATATAATTCATGTATGTGAGCATGCCTCAAACTTTATACCACTCCTTTAAACCACTCCCCCTCCCCCCTCTATTTTTTCCCCTCAGACAGCCTTGTATCATGCACAACAGAGTCAGACACCTCAAAAGACAGATGAACTTGAAAAATACAAATTGAAGATTATGTGCACACAGAGAAAGAAATTGAGAAAAGCATAAGAGAAGTGAGACAAGCAGGGGGGGGGGGGGGGTGACAGAGGGACATAGGCCCAATATGTTAGAGAGCTAACTACACATAGGAGAGGAAAGTAGAACATGAGAGAGATATAGACAGACAGACAGACTGACAGATTTACAGACATATTACAGAGCTATAGACATGCACAGAGAATGGAAGAGAGGTGGAAAGGTGAATGGGGGGATGGGAAGAAGGATGAAGGGAACACTTGAACAGACAAAATAGATGGAGTGAGTGCGTGCATGTGTATGTATGTATGTATGTATGTCTCTGTGTGCATGTGTATGTATGTATGTATGTCTCTGTGTGCATGTGTCTGTATGTGTGTATGTGTATATGTGTGTATGTCTGTATGTGTGTATGTCTGTGTGTGCATGTGTCTATGTGTGTATGTCTGTATGTGTGTATGTCTGTGTGTGCATGTGTCTGTATGTGTGTATGTGTGTATGTCTGTGTGTGCATGTATCTGTGTGTATGTATGTCTGTATGTGTGTATGTCTGTGTGTGCATGTGTCTGTATATGTGTGTGTGTGTGTGTCTTTGTGTCCGTCGTACTCTCATTTGAAGCAGGAAATTCAGAGTGATAGATGTGGCCTGTCGTTACACGGACTTACCCTGTGTGATCCCTTGCCCGTGCATAGACTGTCCCCGTAATTTCTGTCTCATTAGCCCATTAGAGCCGTGCCCGTAACTGTTCCGTGCGCTCTCTTTCGGTGATGGGGTTAATTCACTTCCTTCTCGCGCTCATTACGTTCTCAAGAAGAGGCAATAATGAAAGGGTAGGGGGCAGGGGGCAGTGTTGAGATGCCGAGATGATGTATGGGCAGTGACTGTGGAGTGCGAAACAGGTCTCGGCCACAACGGATGTGTACCTGCAGCTCAGCAGTTTCGCTGCACTGCTAGTACCCTTATTTCCAAGTGCAAGAATTTTCATCAATATCATATGACATTACGTATAGTATAGAGGGTTTTTTTTTTTCTGTATTCCTCCAATCTTGTTGAATATCATTACATTTTTTTTCCATCTACAATTTTCTTCAGAGATAAAATCATTTTGATGTTGTAATGGTTCTGCACCATTGCTTCTGTTGGTTGCTGGAGCATCTGAAATGAAGATGTCTGATTTTCATTGAAAGTGGAGAAAAATGTTGCTTGTATATGCTGCACTTTTTGCCAGGTTATTTTCTGTTGAGAGGTTTCTAGATGTCCTCAGTGAGCTGGCTGCCCATAACTCTATAAAGACTTTACATCATCTGTGTATGGAATCGGATGACTTTCCTCGTGGAATTTTAAAGCAATTTTAGTCACGCCAGCTCTGTCTCTGCCATAATCATCGCAATTGAAACTTGCTGATTGTAAAGTAGTGAAAGTCAGTACTTAAGAAGTGAGTAGATGAATGATAGGATTGTGAATATGGACCAGATGGTCCATTGATACATATAATAAGTAGTTATAAATCGTGAATTTATATCTATCTCTTTCTGTTCTTTTTTCTTGTGTCGTCTGCAGGAGAGCCGAGGATGTCTCAGTCACCAGTCAGCCAGTCACACTAAGCTAGAATCAAAGGTATTGTTTGTACATTTGTCAGTAGATAATGGGACATGCTAAGTATTCAATGACACTTTCAGTTCCTTTATGGTTGAGTTGAGGTGGAGGATGCTCATGTACAGAACTCGTCCTACACGTACCCGTGTGTGCTTTGGGGACAACTGAGATATTTCATGGATGTGCAAAGCAGAAATTGTTCGCAAAATTTTCCTCCGTTCTTGTCTTTTTTTTCTACTACACCTGTCCTTTTGAAGTAAAAAAAATAAACAATAAACTTCTGTACATGTGTTTGATCATCTCCCTACCAAGATGTCTCCAATTTGAATTCATGCCGTGTCGTTTTCATGGCAACCATTCAAAGTGGATTAAAAAAAGAATAAGAAACATGCATTGAGCAGTCTCATACTCATGACACCCATGCCTTGGGCACATGTGCAAAAAGGAAGATGTTTCACGTGGGCGTTGTAGCAGTCAATACCCTCATCAAACAATATGATCACACCAACTGGCAGAAAGAAAAAAGAGCTTGTGGATGAGATCGCCAAAGTAAATGGCTCCTATATGCAAATGACTACGTGCAGCATTGTCGATGTGATGAGAAACTCACAAATAATTGATTTGTCCGGCTTCAGACAGGCCTGCCAAACTTGCCAGTCTGTATTGTATATAATTGGAGTTCTTTTATTTTTCTCCATCTATCCCTCCCTCCTTTCTTCCGTCCTTTTTCCTCTCTCTGGTCGTAATTCTTCACAAACTCTGAGGTAGAGCAGACACTGGCTTGTCAGATTTGTCAAAAATCCTTGTGGATTGGACAGGACATTTCCCCCTAGCATGGCATTATCAGAGAAAGATGGATGCTCTTCGGTGTATGATGGTGTCAAAGAGGGGTGGGGACGGAGAAGACCTCAAATTAGCAGCTGATAATTTAATGAGATTCGGTCCGAAATGCCTCCATCAGAAGTATTCAGGTGCTGAGCGATTACTGGCCTTTGAAGGGGAGAGCTGATAATGCGCTTGTCTTTTTTTCTAGCCCACACTTGGACTATGGTTTATTAAAGGCCAATTTCATGGTGCTTGCTCGTTAATACCCCTGGAGCAGATTTCAATTAGCTGGCATTGTGTTTGGTGTGGTATATGGGTACTTTCTCTCCTCTCGGTGAATGTGTACATATGTCAGTGTGAATGTCTGTGTTTGTGTATGGGTGTATGTTTGTACATATGTTTGCTTTTACCAGTGGGATAACTACCATGTATGTTGCAAGATACATTTTTCGTGGAATTCTGTGGCAAAATTTTGATCATCTCATAAGATGAAGTTTTGAGATCTGCAGAATTTCAGCATCATTTGAATACAGTATATATTAAATTATTATGTAAGTTTGTTTTTGGTGGCAGTCCTGTCCTTGCACTTAAAAGCACAGTGTGTGTAGATGTGTATGTTGTTTGTCTGCCATTGAAACTGCCCCCCCCCCCCCTTCCCAATTTAAAGAAAAGTGGAAAAAGGAGAGTGGGAGGGGGTTAGACTGAAGTCTGGAGAGAAATCAATGGGGCTACTGAATGTGCAGATTGATTGGTCTATTTTCACATACTGAACGAGAGTTGAAATGTTTTCACACCACAGCCCCTCTGCGAAATTGATTTTGGTGCAGCATGCCCCCCATTCCTTATCGGTCTCGTCCCCATTGGCTGTGTCTTGGAGAGCCTGGTCCATCTTTTGAAGGAGCTCTCGTTGCCTCCCTTTTGTAAACTGGTTTGGATTAACACTTCTGTGCCGCCGGTTGTCATGGCAGCAGCAGGCGAGGGTCGAACACAGTATGGATTGGGATTTGAATCAAACACAAACAGTAGCAGTAAAAAGAGATAGAGAGGGGGAAAAAAGACTAGAAATGTTGAACACCAGCAAAACAAGTGGTAATGTATTAATGACTGAGTGCAGGCATGGAATAGCCATCATAATTTACAAGTGACCACAACATTAACCGATTAATCGGGGGGGGGGGGGGGGGGTGCATGCAATCAATGGTGTTGAGCAACAGTGAGCGACATTATTGATAGCTCTCTTTGAATGGATTGGATATGGGAATGATATGCTTCAAGGGATATGCTTTTATCATTTGTTTCCAAACAGATTTGGCACAAGAAAGCATTCAAAAGCTTTTCAGCAACGATCCCAGGGGGGTCATTGTTCCGAGTCACCATAGGGGAAAGACAAATTGGTAGGCCCCACTTTGTAGCTGGCTTGGTGGACAAACTTTCAGTAATGGTATTGTTGTTCACACAAGTGTGGAAACAAAACAAAGTCCTGAAAATGGGAATGTGTGTCGTTATCTCTGATTCATTTCTAGAGTGCAAGGCAAACTCATGTAAAAAATATGACACAGATGACAGCGACACATTAGAACAGCATACTCTATATGGCAAATGTTTTGCGAGTTTTTTATTTATGCGAAACTCGTGAATCTAAAAACATGTGAAACCATCAAGTGATCCAGACATCAATGTGTATGCAACATACATTTCTTCATTCAGTGTTGTGCTCCACAATCGCGAATTTAACCACTCACAAAATTGTCGGGAAGTCCCGATTCACAAAAAAATTAGACTCGCTAGATATATGGGGTATACAGTACATATTGAAAAAACAGAAAATAATGGTTTTGATATACTGATCACATGCATTTTTTTGCAATTTGCATGACATACTGTATGGTCAGGATTCTCCTCTTGAGCATTTAGACACCCAAAAACAGCTATCATTGCCATGCTGTTCACATGGTTGTTGT
This sequence comes from Diadema antillarum, assembly GCF_040938485.1. Classification (NCBI taxonomy): domain Eukaryota; kingdom Metazoa; phylum Echinodermata; class Echinoidea; order Diadematoida; family Diadematidae; genus Diadema; species Diadema antillarum. Next base: position 205,894 of record NW_027271300.1, read on the forward strand.
TTTTTTCCAAGATGAACATTCAAGCTGTGGGAATCGGCAAAGAAAAAAAAAATGAAATGAAAAACATGGCCACCATCCCGGAGATGTACGTGTGTGCAGAATTTTGTCCTTTGTGTCACAAAAGCAAGCCTCAGTCCCTCATGTTATCGGATACACGTGTAACGTGATGACTGCCTGTTTCTTCTCATCATGCGAGCCATTGTGTGCCCGATTCTCGGGCTACGCTGCACTTCCCCCGTGGCTTGTGCGACGAGGGGGCAGCGTTCGACGCGCAGAATCGGATTGCACACGGCGGAATTTGGCTGAATCGCCGTGTGAATGCAAGAGTGCTACATGAGCGGAGCTAAGGGCTCAATCAATCCATCACGGCCAAAGCACGAAAGGAACAGTTAGTGAACCACTGATCACAAAGAGCGTGTTATTTATAACAAAGATGATCGGTGTTGTTGTTTTTCTTTGACATACTCATTCCACAATTTCATTTTAAGAGTATAACACATTTGTCTCTTTGCTCGCAAGAAGTATTTTCACTGGAGGGATTAGTACGCACACTCATGCACATCCTCATGGCCGACATTCCTATGATAGACTGATTTCATATCTGCATGAGAAAAGAGATTGATCAATTCCTAGAAAATTTCTCTTATATTCTCCTGCTGCCTGCTGCTTCACATTTCATCCTGCTCTGTATCCTCCCATCTTCCCAATGGCAACCTGTGTGAGTCTTCGTCTCTTCATTTTTGCTTTTTGTTCGTTCGTTCGTTCGTTCGTTCGTTCGTTCGTTCGTTCGTTCGTTCGTTCGTTCGTTCGTTCGTTCGTTCGTTCGTTCGTTCGTTCGTTCGTTCGTTCGTTCGTTCGTTCGTTCGTTCGTTCGTTCGTTCGTTCGTTCGTTCGTTCATTCGTTCGTTCGTTCGTTCGTTCATTCGTTCATTCATTCATTCATTCATTCATTCATTCATTCATTCATTCAAAGAAAGGCAAGGCAAGCTGCTTTTGAGCTACAAACGGTTTAACCCCTCCAACATGGCATGTGGCCATTTTCCATAGAGTTGGTACACAAAACACCCAGTGCCATTATGCAGCTGGTTAAATATACAATGTATTGCCTCTACTGTGCATCGTCCAGATTGACCTGCTTTGACCTGCACACAAATCTTAATCAAATTTCCTTTGCTAGCATTTACAACAGAGGCATTTTCCATGACTTTTTTTGTTGTTGCTGTTGTTGTCATTGTTGTGTGGCAATGATGTAGATATGGTGACAATATCAGGAGTCAAGGAGCTGTACTTGCTATTTTTTTTTTAACTTGCCCCCCCCCCCCCCCCCTCCAATCTCATTTTAGGTCTTAAACCCCCAAAATGGCTTGAGCTGTTGTGATGTCATTAGTTATCAGTGCTGTTGCAATATGGGTCCAGTTTTGATTTCTTTTGGCTTTTCCTTCTGTGTTTTATCTGGCTGAATGTGACACTGGTCATAACTTGAAAGCAGTATTTTACAAGTGCACCTCCTGCTTTTTATCCCCTCCATATCTATGTATCTATATATCTACATATCTATCTGATCATCTATTCATCTGTCTATCTATTCATATATTATATACCTTTCCATTTATCTTCATATCTCTTTCTATCCATCTACCTATCTTTCTACCTAACTTTCTGTATGTCTGTCTTTTCATCTATCTTTCTATATCATTCATCTTTTTATCTGTTTATCTACCTTCTGATCCACCTGTCCTGTGTGAGAATGTATATTTTCTAAAATACATATATTTACATATCTTTATGTGAACATGGCTGCTCTATTCATACAGGTTTTAGACGTCTCTACCCTTTCCCTCAAAGTGCATGAAATATTGTATTGTACTGCAGTCATGGATTCACATCGTAAAGTGTATACAATTCATTGTACCTTCAATCCGTCTCTTGTGTCGTTTGTAATCCTAGGTTCCTTTTCTCCCTTTTTATTCAGTTACTTGTTCTTGTTGCTGTTGTTATGTGCTATCCAGGGGCCTGTGTATTATGACGCATCACAACAGTTTTGACCCGAACTGATCGCTGAAGCACGGAATGCCTGAAGCTAATTAGCTGTTGCCATAGAAATACCTATTATTATGTGTTCTTTTATGGGTTTCAGACAGATTCCCTCAACTATCTCAAAAGACAAAACTACATTATCAGGAGAAGGCAAGTACAAAATCAGTCCACATGTACTATGGTTGTATAGAGAATGTTTCAGTCATTGGGTAATTTGTTTTCACGTTTGAGGACTGGGAGGTAAATGTTTGAGTTTGAATGCAAGATGTTTATAGTGCTCTTCAGTGAAGTGCGAATCTACTTTATGCAGGACAAGATTGCTTTGGAATAGAATCATAGAGAGTTGCTGAAAGTTTGGTAAAAATTGGACTTCAGTAAGAAAGTCTGTACAGACTCAATTCTTGCTTTTTTGCATTGGATTGCTGTTGGTCACCTCTGTGCTGTGAGATACTAGATGCTTAAAGGTCCTGTTTACCTTTGGGAGCAGTGATTTAAAAAAATGTTCAAGATATCACATATGCATATGTGTAGGTCAGTTGTATCACAAAACATCCTACCATATAAATTTTTTGCAATAAAGCCTAAAATTTAAGGATATATCACTATTTTACTTAATAAACCATAACTGTACATACGGTTTAGTCTGGAAACATTTTTATTGTCACTATTGTTCACATTTTGTATATTCAACAATACTTAACATCGATTATACTAGTTCGAATTTTTACATTGGTTGTTACTATCTCTAACTCTCATTTTAGCCTCACATCCAACTGGATCCCATGGGAGACCAGCTCAGCGTAGCTGAATATGGGATATCCAGCCATCTTCTCAGATGGAAACGAACAAACAAACTATTTTGAAGCACTGATACTGGGTTTTTGTTTCATCTGCAAATGGGAAATTATGCCTTTAAGTTGAAGCATGTATTGGTAATGCCTACAATATTGATTGTAGCGCAGTTACACCTTATCCAGTTGGATTATAAAGCACAGGAGGGAAGTCTGAAGCCACAGTAATGATCATAAAAAGCATATCAAGGTGTGAGAACAACACACAGTGGACACATTGCTCCATGCCTCCTGCGGAGAAGTGTGATTTACAATCGTATCAGTGTCAGCTATAGGTCATATATATATTCATATATGTAATGATCTTCCTTCACTGGCTTTCTATTTGTTCCGTGACATGTTTACAAGTTCCGTCTATGTTAATAATGAGCTATCAATGCCGGTTACCCCCTGCCAAGATTGCCCTGCACCCCCCCCCCCCCCCCCCACAAGCTTTCAAATAAAGAGTGAAAAGGGGGGTATGCATGAGATCAGCTGATATTGTGATATAGAAGGTTAGTAGAGAAGTATTGTGGAACAGCCACACAGGGCCAGAGGGGGAATACCTCATTCTTCCTATAGGAAAGGGATGGATTGGGGGTGGGGGTAGGGGGCAAAGGTCAAGACGAGTTGGATTAGGATTTTGTAGTTATTAATGTGATAATACGATGTATTCTAGTGTTATTTTAGGCATATATATAGATAATAATGCTTTTAATACTGTTATATAATGATAATGCTTTTCTGAATAAAAAAGCTAGGTATGATGGTAATTTTATGCTGAACAGTGTTCAGTCCTGTTCAATATCTTATTCTCAGAAAGCTCTCCAAGTAAACAACAGAAGTCTCAGTTTACACTTCAAAAAATGCCCCCAACCCAGTAAAAAAAGAGGGAAAAATCCCATCATGAAATTCACAGAAAGTAAGTGCTTATTTAAAGAATGGCTCATGATTCAGTACATACACGTAGCCTGTCCATAATTGTATTGGTAGGTCATTGATAATTCACCTTTTCGCTTGTTTGTTTTGGGGGTTTACAAGAACAAGAATGTGTGGTAATCTGCATTCTATGCCATATAGAGTGAGTGATGGGCAGTCTTCTTGTCATCCTTGTTTGCATATTTTGCCCAGAATTTTGATAAATCTCCCTTAAAATACTAAAGATTTAGCTATCATGGTGTGGAAACCCAGAGTGTTCACAATGCATCCATTACAAGGAGTGTAACAGGGTATTCAGACGCAAAACATTTATACTAGAACGGTATAGCTATACCAAAACAGTATAGCTATACGATGAATTTGTACGTCTGAACGCTGACTAACGAAACGACGTATAATGAAACGACGTATAGTGAAACAACGGTTAGAGCATCGTTCGAACTAGAACTCAATAACGAATCAGCATTCCATTGTGTCCATTGTGCGTCTGAACGTATGGCGACCATAGAACGGTATAACTGAGCGGGGCTTAATGGGAGCGAGCACGAAAGGTGACCCCATAGCTGTCACTCATGACCATAACAGCATGCGCAGTGAGAAATTGCACATCTTTACGACGTTTTCCGGAATGGTCGAAATTAGCTTCTGAACCGTCTGTGGGCTATACGATGATTCTTTATACGTCGTTTCTTTATCGAGTTTTGGTATAAACTGGCTTGCGTCTAAACAGGGGGTAAATTGGATAACTACTACAGATAAAATGCCACAGGAAGCAAAATTCAATTCCAAGATGTCTTCTTCCTCAATGTTGCTGTCCATGCACCCTATCCTCCAATCTCCTATACTTTCATTCTTTTCACCCTCAGTCTTTCCATCTTCCTCCTTTCCATCCCCTTTCATTTGCCCCTCCCTCCCTCCTTATCCCCATTATCTCCTTCTACCTTCCCCTTATCAATCCCTCCCTTCATCACTCTACCACACCTTGTCTCTTCATTTCTTCCCCTTTCCCTTCCCCTTTTTCCTCTCTCTCTTTCTCATGTTTCTTCCTTCTCTCATATTTTTTTTCCTTCTCTCTTTCTCTCCCTTTTCTTTCTCATCCCCTCCTCTTCCCCTCCTCCTTCTCCCCCCCCCCCTCCCCCCCCACCATTCTTATACTCCCCTTTACCCTCTGGTTCCTTTTCCATCTCTTTCTACTCATATAGTGTGTCTGCCTCTAACAAAAGACATCAATGACACGTCAGTGAAACCCAGTCTTTTTTTTTTTTTGGGGGGGGGGCAGCAGTTCAGCATCTCCTCTATCCATTCACTCATTAGCTATGCATGCATGGAAGTTTGCTGCATTTAAAATCAATAGCTCTTTTGAATGGGTGCCGCTGCTCTCACGTGGAATTGAGGGTGGGTTATATAGCCTTTCGGTTTGTTCGCTGTTGTTGAGGGAACTTTCAGACATATTGCCTCCATTCTGTAATGGAACAACAGTAGTCTACTCATGCAGTAGCAATGTTATATATCATGGATAACACAAAAAACACACTCATGTGCAGCTGCCTGCCTTTTGTATGATAATCAAGAACTGAGTTACTGAACTGTATAGTTAGATCTTTATTACCAGGCAACGACATTGTGTATTTCCTTCTCAGTGGTGTCATGTAGTCCAACTCGAATTATCATAGTGGGATGGTCGCAGGAAAAGCAGCATTAACTTGGATTCAAAAAGGGCATGTGGCCAGTGTGTGCCATACAACAGGATGCATGCTTCTCTTACTTACCAACACTTGCTACGGTGTCTGGAATACAGTGAAAGGGATCAGTGTATAGGAAACACTAGTTTTGCTTCATGATAAACTATGCCATTTTCACTCTGATATGGCAGGGTTGTCAGTTTGGCGTATATACATCATAATGAATGAATCCAGATACTGAAGTGAGCACTTGGCAACTAGATAGAATTTTATCAACTATCACCCTTGGCATATGGATCTAGGAGAAGAAGATGTTCTTGTTTCCATGTACAAGATATTCTGTGAGAGTGCCATACAATAGCATACATGGATGTATGTTAGACTGATATGTACAGTTGTTAGTTTCTTTGATGGTAAAGCAATTATGAGACAAATATAAAGTGATTTTGTGACTTGAAATAATAAATGATATGCTTCATTTCACAAAATGACTAGAAGTTAGTGCTTTTTAATGGCACACACTCAGTTTCATCTTTCCGAAATCTATGTAGAATGAATAAATTTGTAAATAAAGAATTGACACATCAGGCAATAGGAACTGGGCATGATCACCGAATAATTCAGCGTGGAATTATACACGTTCAAGTCACCCCCTCCCCAATTTTCTCCCATCAGATGCTGTGCATGTGTTATTTCATTTCAGTTTTAGCAGTCATCCAAAAGGTGATTAATCTGTGCACAAAAATAAAATTGTGCATTTGAAGCACTTCCTGTGTTGCGCAATGATACTAGACTGCTTGACCTCAGGAGAGCAAATCAAGTTTCTCTGCAGTAGTTGTACTCCTAGCAATATAGCATTCTTCCTGCATACCTCAGGGGTGTCCTTGATTTCCTGTATTAAAAAGCTTTTTTCTTTTCTTTTTTCTTTTCCTGTGGATTGCATATACACTCTCTGCAGCCATAGTATCAGCTTTTTCAATGAGATTTCTATATAGTCAGTGAATGTATAATTTTTACTCTTGTGAACACTATTATCCATAGTAGTTTATAGCAGCTTTATTATATGGATTCTTATCATTATTTCACAATCATTTTTTTTTTTAATTGTACTATGATAGTTACCTAAAACGAGAGTCTTGTTAGACTGATGGAAATCTTATTCACTAGTAGGGTAAGTACTATATTACATAATTATTCTATCATTTTGAGCCAAAATTAGCCTTTCCTATATGGCAAGGATCCCCCATCCCTACCTGATACTGTGGAGAGTGAGATTCCCACCTTTAATGCAGGAGGACAAAGTTTGATGGATTCTCAGCTCAGTGTGTGCATGTGTGGCATAGCTGGGAGAGGTCAATTTTTTTCAGCCTGTTAGTAAGACTGTTAGTGTGACTCGGTTACATAGGCTGCCTATGTTTTAGGCTATTCCGTTGATCTTGTTTCTATGTATTATAGTGGGTTTGTTACTTTTACGGCTGTCTTTGGAGTTGAAAGAATTTGTTGAGTCTCACTAGAAAGCATTGTTTAGGATTCAAGTTTGCACAAAGAAAGCATAAAGGTTTTATAGTATCAGTTAAATGTCAAAAAGTGACATGATGCATAGGCCTAATGTATACGCATGCACGAACAGGCTTTCTATTCATTCCTTCTAATTGCTATTAAAATAACAATCAAACTTCAAACGGTAAGTTCTCGTGTAATTTTTTATTTTCGCGTATAGATATTTTTGCGAATGAGCTAGGAGGTCACAGACATTTTTGCAAGATGCTCTTTTTGTGAATTGACACAGAGGCCATCATCAGTGCACTATTACCAATAGGGCATGGTGACATTTTCATGTGTTGTTAAACTTTCCATCCAACTGTGATACGCAAAATTCGCGAAATTTAAACCCTCATGAAAATAACAGCTTATACAGTAGTATAGACTGCCTCTCAGGATGACATGCTGCATGTAATGTAGTCCCATATATGTGTATTTGTGTGCTGTACATTTTAGCTCAGAGAAGGAATGGCCAAGTGAAGAAATTGAACAGGGATGAAGTGTCATGTCACTTAGTCTGGTAGGAATGGGGGGTCCCCATGCACCCCCCGAACACATTTTTTTAACTTACTTTTTTGTAACCCTTAGGGTGTCTAGTTAATGATTTTTCTTGTTCCCAAGAAAAAATCGTGTCCCATGGGGGTCATTGGCGGCCATCTTGGCAGCCATCTTGGATTTTCAGGGAAAATCATTATCTTCCATAACTTTTGAACTACACAGCATAAAATTATAAATAAAGCATTTCTTCAGGGTAAACGTGACACGAGGAATCGATTGCAATGGTTATTTACGTGATTAAAGCAAGTCTGAAACAAGAAAATCCTAAAAATATGCAAATTTCGGTGTCATTTTCACCGAAAAATACCTAAATAGTTTATCTTTTGAATTACACAACATACAGGGACAAATGAAACAGTAATTCAGAGTTAATATGGCATGAGGAATCGTTTGAGGGAGTTATTTACATGATTAAAGCAAGTTACATACAAGAAAAGTCCAAACATGTGAGGAAAACCAGTGTCGTTTACCCTAGAAATATTCCCAAGTGAATACAATCTCATATCTCCTAAGAGTGAACTAACCTCTTTTTCTTAACAGTCTGGTAGGAATGGGGGGTGGGGGTCCCATGCACCCTCCTTTTTGTATCCCTTAGGGTGTCTATTTGATTCTTTTTGTCTCCAAGTGAAAATCGTGTCACATGGGGGGTCATTGGCAGCCATCTTGGATTTGCGAGGAAAATCATTAATTTCTATAACTTTCTATAAGTTTCCAACATACAAGGACAAATAAATAATTTCTCCAGGGTAAATTTGGCATGAGGAATCGATTGACATTGTTATTTACATAATTAAAATAATTATGATACATGAAAAATCCAAACATGCGAATAAAAAAACAGTGTTGTTTGCTCTGCCCAAATAGTCCATATACATACATGACAATTATATACCTCATATGATTGACTAACCACTGAAGTCTAGGAATGGGGGATCCTCATGCACCCTAAATTTTTGTATCCCTTCAAGGTGTCTATTAGATGATGATTTTTTTTTTTTTGTTTCCAAGTAAAAATCGTGTCGGGGGGGGGGGGGGGGGGGGGAGTCATTGGCGGCCATTTTTGATTTGAGAGGAAAATCAGTAAATTCTGTAACTTCAGGGTAACTGTGTCATGAGGAATCGATTGAGATGGTTATTTTTATGATTAAAGCAAGTTTGATACAAAAAGTCCAAAATACGAAAAATTTGGTGTCATTTACACCGTAGAGTACCCAAAATCCGTATACATACATGACAAACTACTTCACAAAAGTGACTTGGCACTTTGTCTTTAGATCATAGCTCAAATATGGTGTTTTGTTTATAAAAAAATATGCAACATGCAACTCCAAGCATTTTGACGCCTCACTTGTTGAAATCAAATGAAAAATGTAAGCACGATGGCAATTGATATGCAGATACCCCTAAAAAAGCAGATCGAAAGAGGTCAACATACAAATTTTGGCCACATGTGAAAGTGACTAATCGACAAAATTCAAACCTAAAATGTAATTGAACACTTTTTTAGTGCATCTTCTATTTCATATAATTTTGTATTTGAAGAGTTTGAGTAAGTGTATTTTCATAAAGGAAATCACTGTACCAAAATGCTCTGTCGGTTTCACTAATTTAGGTGTCATATTGTTATCATTAAACTTATTTAAGATTAAGTTAAAAATGGTTCATTCAAACGTATTTGTTTAAAGCCTTCCTGTCTGAAAATAAACATATGAAAATCACTTGACAGTCAGAAATCCACACTCTCTCTATGACTTTAATTTGTCTAACATAATTAATTCTCATCCTATGCAATTATACAAACCACAGATTCGGTAAGCGATAATATGTTAGCTTTGGGTTTTACACTTCTGGTAATTTACAGTCATCATCAAAACGATCATTGTAATCAATGTCTGGCTCCTCCTCTTCATCCTCCTCCGTCTACGGAGTAACTTTCTGAAGCAAGTCAATGAGGGAAGTGGGAAGGATAGGGCCACTTGACCACACCGGATCCATGATACCGAAGGCTGTCTTATGCCACCTTTGTCCAGGATTAAAGCGGTAGCGCACCAGAAGATTGGCTAGTCAGATCGCTTGAAGATGGCAAGGTGGTACCCATGGTTCACACATTGAAAGTGTGAAATAAGGTTGCCTCTGCCAGGTGGGAGCAAGGAGAAATCCACCTTGGATTTGGTCATCAGTTGCTCGCCCTCTCCCACCATCTGTTTCAGCATGATGCTGCGAACGCCATTATGATAGACTTCTCCCGGACCTCGCTATACATTTTAGGCATGTGAATGCTTCAATGTTATCTGTCGACTTGGCATATTGTAAAGTCATATTCTAATATTTTAGTAGTGTTTATTATGATATAATACTGAGCAACTTATTAGATTTCAGTAAAATACTTCTGAAATCACGAAATCAAACAACTCTCACCTGAATGCTATGTGGTATATGGGGTGGCTTTTGTTGATTCTTTAGGGGTCCAACTTTTCCCAACCCATTAAGGCACTTTAATTGTTACATCTTCCCCGGTAGTCCAGGTATTTTGGTATACAGTATATGAGCTCCCGTTGATTCTATATAAATGCAAGTTAATTGACATTGACAACCTGGAAATACGTGACAGTCCGTTTATTAAGAAAGATACTACATTGTAGAATGGATTAAGCAAGGACCAAGGGGATCAAGGAAATGTGTGTCTGGATCCCTCACCAAAGCTACCTTGTACCTAAGTTTAGCAGCGCACTTGAGGTAGAGCACGACCCTGGTGTCCGTCTTCTTATACTGGTTAGACAGTCACTCATGGATATCGCGCCATTGTCTCTTGGAACATTATCATTGTGTAAACAAAAGGAATGTAACGGAAATCACATTCTCTGAAGCTTAAGTGATTCCTGTTACATTCTTTTTGTTCACCTAATTATTCATCCCTGGAGACAATAAGCTCTATCCATGAGCTGCCGTCTAACCAGGAGAAGGACACCAGGGTAGCGCTCTACCTCGAGTATTCCACTATTAAGCTTGGGTACAAAGCAGCTGTGGTAAGGACACCAGACACAGACATTTTCTGGATCTTCTTGCACCATGCTCACTCCGTCACCCTCACTATCCTCCTTGATAAATGGACTGTCGAGCATTGCCAGATTGTGAATGTCGTTGAACTGGCATACTGAATCAAAGGGAGCGGGCTACTGTACCACAATACTTGGACGACATGTGTTTACAGGGGAAGATGTAACAAGTGCCTTCAAGAGTAGGGGCGAAGTCGGACCCCTAAAGAATCTACAAAGCCACCCCATGTACCATACAGCATTCAGGAGAGAGTAGTATGACATTATAATCTCTGCAATATTTTACTGAAATGTGGTAAATTGTTCAATATTACATTATAATGAACACTGCAGAAATCTTACAACATGACTTTGAAATATGCCACTGTTTTTTGTCCCCCACTTAAACCTTGGAGATGGGTTGTCTGTAGAGCCAATAAGAGGTGACAGAAGACATTGGAGCATTCACATGCCTAATGTATGACCACAAGAGGTGGAGAAGTCTATTTACAGCAGCATCATCCAAAGCAGATGATGGGAGAGGGCGAACAAATGACTACAAACTCCAATGTGGATTTCTTCATGCTCATATACACCTTGCAGTGACAACCTTATCCCACACATTAAATGTGTAACCCATCGCCTTGCCATCTTAAAGAGAGCTGACCAACCAATCTTCTGGTGCTCTGTATATGACTCCTTTGATTCTGGACAAGGATGGCAGAAGGTAGCCTTTGTTATGATGGAGCCAGTGTGGTCAAGTGGCCCTATCTTTCCGACTTCCCTCATTTACTTGCTTCAGAAAATTACTGAGGAAATGAAGGAAGATGAAGAAGAGGACCCAGACATTGATTACAATGATCGTTTTGATGATGACTACCGGTACAGAAATTAAAGAAGTGTGAAATGAAAACCTGATATATTGCATAACCGCTTCCGGCTCGACATTTTGACACAGTGATTGTTTCCTTGAATATATCCCAACTCAAACTCGTTTTAAATATAAAATGAAACGAAATTGAACGTGCACAAAGAGTGTTAAATTTCAGTTCAAGTTTTATCTTTGTCAATTAGTCACTTTTAAGTGTTGTGATCAACATTATTCTCATGTGTCACCTCTTTTTAAGGGTATTTGCATATGAATTACCACAGTGCTTACATTCTTATTCTATTTCACCAAGTGAGGGGTGACAATGCTTGAAATTGATTTTCTCTTCAGATTCTATTTAATGTTTTTGATACAAAACAAAAAAGGCCTATTTGGGCAATGATCTAAAGACAGAGTTGTTAGTCACTTTTGTGAGGTATGCAATTTGTCATGTATGTAGCATGAAATATTTGGGCCATTTCCAGAGTAACAACACTTAATTTTTCAGTTTTGGGACATTTCTTGTGTCAAATTTGCTTTCATTATGTAAATGACAATCTCAATTGATTCCTCATGCTGTGTTTCGTCTGAAGAAATGTTTTATTTGTCCCTGTATGTTGTGTATAGTTCAAAAGTTGAACTATTTGGGTACTTTTCAGTGTAACCGATACAGAATTTATTATATTTGGGACTTTTCTTGTATCGAGCATTTTTTAATCATGTAAATAACCATCTCAATCGATTTCTCATGTCACATATACCCTAAAAAAATGTTTTATTTTTCCTTGCATGTTGGAAACGTCAAAAGTTATAGAAACTAATGATTTTCCTCGCAAATCCAAGATGGCTGCCAGTGACCCCCATGTGACACGATTTTCACTTGGAGACAAAAAAAAAATCAAATAGACACCCTAAGGGATACAAAAATGAGGGTGCACGGGACCCCCCCCCCCCCCCCCTTTCCTACCAGACTGTTAAGAAAAAGAGGTAAGTTTACTCTTAGGAGGTATGAGATTGTCATGTATATATGTATATAGACTACTTGGGAATATTTCTAGAGTAAACAACACTGGTTTTCCTCGCATGTTTGGACTTTTCTTGTATGTAGCTTGCTTTAATCATGTAAATAACTCTCTCAAACGATTCCTCATGCCGTATTAACTCTGAATTACTGTTTTATTTGTCCCTGTATGTTGTGTAATTCAAAAGTTAAACTAATTGGGTAGTTTTCGGTGAAAATGACACCGAAATTTGCATGTTTTTAGGCTTTTCTTGTTTCAGACTTGCTTTAATCATGTAAATAACCATTGCAATCGATTCCTCGTGTCATGTTTACCCTGCAGAAATGCTTTATTTATAATTATATGCTGTGTAGTTCAAAAGTTATGGAAGATAATGATTTTCCCTGAAAATCCAAGATGGCTGCCAAGATGGCCGCCAATGACCCCCATGGGACACAATTTTTTCTTGGGAACAAAAAAATGCATTAACTAGACACCCTAAGGGTTACAAAAAAGTAAGTTAAAAAAATGTGTTCGGGGGGTGCATGGGGACCCCCCATTCCTACCAGACTAACTTGACTGGGCTGGGAATTATAGAACATAACTTTCCTACGCTCTCTCAAAACATTGTCTTTAGACACAAACCAAACATCACTGGCCACATGCTTTCGACACAGAAGGAGATATATGTAAACTTCCCATAATGCATTGGCTGATCATTACATGGTCTGGTACACCTCGCTGATGGCGTGGCACACTAGAAATTGTAAGGCCGTCAAATTGACGGGATACAGTTGCACACCTTGCCACACTTGCTTTATGGTCCATGCCATTGTCAGATCATGTTACTCATAGACAAAAGTAAAATCTGATGACTTATTTACAATGGATAGTTGTCACAACAAGACAAATGTGTTACAAAATTATTTTACTAACTTGCTCTTACATATATACAAAATGTAACTCTCCTTTTTTTTTCTTACCACCAGTCCACTTCCAGTTTTATTGATATCATGAAGATTTTCAGTAATGCAGAATAGTACCTTAATAGACCGCATTGTCGAAAAGACACACACATGCATACACCAGAAAACAAATAAACAACAACAAGCAATTATTTGAGCCGTTGATATGGTTGAAGTCATATTGTATTCAGAATTTTTGTGATTTCCCTTTAATGCGTTGAATCGTAGATCGCAAAGTCCGCAGAGTAGTTTTCATGCATTCATTGAAGCAGTGTGAACTGATGGGGATGTCTGAGAAAGAAAATAATGATCACAGGTTTTTGTAAACAAAACTATAAAAGATGGGCCATCGAGGTCAGTTGTGGCTCGAGCGTGAAAGTAATTTGTTCGAAGCAGACAGCCCGTACTCGAGTTGTTAATATGGTATTATTGAATCAATTGCCATTTGGGGATGACATTATCATTTTTTTTTTTCATTATAACAAAAGAGAAGCATTCTGATTTGACATAAAGATTACATTCAATTACATTAAAAGGATTTTTTTTTTCTTATCCCACAGTTGTGCTTGAAAGTGAGTTTACCATTGGAAAGAGAGAAAAGCTCTTGTAACATGTATGCAGTGAGCTTTTCGACATAAACACCTTGCAAGCAAATTTCTGATAATGGCAAATGTTGTTTGTGCATTGCAATGAATTGTGTCATCATACCTACAAAATCTTATTTCTTGTGCCATACTTCACTCTTCTGAAAAATTTTTCCCCTAGTATTTGTTTCCTTGGCATTTCTCTTTTCCCCTGTTTGTGACCCAGTTTTGTTTCTGTCTCTCCTGATAAACACAGAACTATTGAATTATCTTTTCTGAAAAGATTTCCTGAAAAGGGCTCTGCCCTCGGTAGTGTATTGCTGTCACACAGTATGGCTGTTCATATGATACGAGATCCACGGTACACGGAAATGAAATATTATTTGCCACCTCCTGTAATATGACAAGAGGGTCCAGCTATAATCGACAAAACACTTCAAGACCCCTTTGTATTGTCCCTTTAATTAGTCATAGAAAAACCTGAGAAAGAAGTTCCTGCTTTCAATATCAGTAATCCAGAAAAAAAGTACTTTTTTCACCCTTCCAAATGGAACAAAAAAATAAATGTGCCTCATCTATGTACCTTTCCACAGCTTGATGTGATTGAGTGAGAGTCAGAGAGGTGGGATATCAGGAGCTTTCTTGAGTTCAAATTTTGGTCAGATTTTTAAAGGAATACTGTGAAAAAAAAACAATGCTTGTCTCATATCTGAATACATACATGTATGTGCACACACACACACACACACACACACACACACACACACACACACAAACATGTAATACTAGTATGACTATATGTATGCACAATTAATAGTGAGTTTTCAGAGAGTGAAATTTCATGCATTTTTACTTACGCACAACGTTGTCCTTCTGGGACTCTGTGAGTTAAATGATATCTGTCTATTCATTCTGAGCCACACTTGACCACCATTGTTAGTTAAGTGCAATGCACTAAAGAAAAACTCACAAAGCCGCGGTGTCAGGATTCACCAGAGGCTTGAATCTCTTCCTTTTGTTCTGTCGTTAAAGGCATGATCTACCATTTGCAGATGAAACAAAAACTCAGCTTTAGTGCTTCAAAATAGTTCTAAAATGTGAGTTAGTAATAGAAACAACCAATGTAAACTTTGAACCAGTATAATTAATGTTAAATATTGTTCAATATACAAAATGCGAACAATTGTTATAATAAAAATGTTTCTAGAATAAACCGTCTACATTTATGGTTTATTGCACACACAAAAAAAGATAGTGATATCTCCCTATATTTTAGGCTTTATTGCAAAATGTTTACATAGTAGTATGTTTTGTGATACAACTGACCTACACATATGCATCAAATGTGATATCTTGAACATTTTTTTAAATCACTGCTCCCAAAGGTAAACAGTACCTTTAAAATTCTATCACTTTGTGTATTGGCATTTTAGCACATTTATTTCTTGAGGAATCAACTGTGGGAAAGGATATTGAAACTATAACTTTTCTTCTCTTTTTTCATTATTCCTAATCAGATGGACTATGTAGGCCTACATATTGTACATCTGTGGTAATGTAAAGTTTGCTTCATAACAAAATATGTCAGATATCAATTATGTAGTTGTATTTTGTGTTCTTGGTGTTTGGTAACTGTATAACTACCCACATGACCAGCAATTGGCTATTGAAGTAGTTGAAAGCAAAGGGTAGGGAGACATTTTGTCCTTCGTTTCATTATGTAGAGAATGGTAAGGGCATAAGAATTGACAGACAAGTGAAATTATATCCATTGTTCAAGTGGGCAAAGGCCTTTGTTCAGACCAAGCCAATCAGTCATTCTACGCGACGATGCTATCTCCTCAGTGAAAGAAGTCATTCTGATAAATAAGATCATTTGGCTATAGGTTATTCGGTGGTACACAATAGAAGTAATATCAGTCACTGTTGTTGCTGGATGTGGTTTTTTTTTTTTCCATTGGGTTTTGTTGTATTGAAATGAAATGAAAATGAGATTTTCAAAAATCTGTCTGATGACTCTCAAGGAGTAAATTCCTGAAATGAAAGTTTAATTTCAAGATTTTTTTTGTGTGTGTGTGTGGAATGTAGGTTGTTCCTGCTCTGAAAATTGTACCATGTAAAATAGACAGTCAGTGTAGTTTTACTTATCCTTGGTCTTGTTGCATAAAAGTTGAGATCACATGTAAGTCAGAGAATCAAACATAGATAGAATATATCAGAATGCTCAATTATGATTAGCTGATACCTGACTTAGGTTTGATTTTCTGACTTATATTTGATTGCATCCTTTTTTTCTTTTTTTTTTGCAACAGGGCCCTGGTGTTATTCTTGATCAGTGCTTGTATGTGGCTAAATCTGTATCTATCTATCTGTATGTTGTATGTAGGGAGAGAAAAAGATAAATGATATGGACCAATGTCCCTTATAATTCTCCTCAATGCTACTTCATTATTTCCAAGTGTTTTGGATGAAAGAAAAAATTTGAAATGGAGGAAGATAGAGAAAGAGTGAAGAGGTAGGAGAATAATCGTTGTCACAGCAGGTCATGGCTTGACGACCCGAAAGACAGGCGTGGAGACGCTTGCATTGAAAGCTCGCTGGATGCAAGTGTTTTCGTGGGGGGAACGCTCAGGCGGAGGCTGGCAGTGATGACAGCGTGGATTGAGGGCTGCATTTTCACGCATACTGTGCCCTTGTAAAGACAACAGACAACTGATTCCCACTTGCTCTCCTCACTAAAATTCCCCCACATCATCTCCCCCCCCCCCTCCTCCTCCTCCCCCTCTCCCTACCCTTGTTTTTTGACGGAGAATACAGTCATCACCATCACCAGCAGCTCAGTTCTGATGGATGAACCGTCTCATTTGTCTCTCATTCTGTTTACCTTGGCTGATTTTTCTCTGTGCAGATGCATGCACCACCAGAGGTATGCATTTTGTTCTTGCAAGAGAGCTGCATCCTCCTCCACCGTGTTTTTTACACTTGGGTCGTTAAATGTGATGTTGAATCAAGGTTTTTCTTAATGTCTCTTGATTTATGACATCTTTACATCCTTTACAATGTATGTTGTTTGAGCAATATACCTACAATTATCCTCCCTCCCCAACAAAAATGACAATGAAATAATAATAGTACCAGCATTGATAACTGCATCTTGTTAAGTATCTACTTCTTGTGGAATAAAGTATGATGGGTTGGGGGTTTTTTTTTTTGTGAGACAAAAACAAACAAATCTGAACATTTATATGGATTTACTGATTGGACTTTGTAGGCTCAGCTGGGATATGTTGGGCTAATTTTGCGAGTGGGGTTGGAGATAGCTGCCATATTAATTTTAGATTACTGGAGCAGTGGCCATATATCACTCTCATTACAAGGTGCAATAGCCACGTGTTTATGAGATTTCGGCTGGCAAGGGGACATTTATTTGGATAGGATGCAAAAATAATCAAGGCAGTTAGCACGGGGGAGTCTGTATTGCTTCCCTTTTCTTCTCCCAGCGCTCAGAGTGAAAACAGAGCTTCGGCGGGCTTTCACACTCCTAGTAAAACAGAGAGCATTGGTATCCGCATTTTGCAAACATGATCGATGCTTATTATTGAACAATATTTCGCAAGTCTGGATACCTCTTAGCACCATAGTTCTCGCGTTGAGGACGAGTCCTGAGTATGCTCGGACAAGTGTCTAAGGAAATGCATGTTTTAGCAAAACCAGCCTGTCCTCAAAGGGTTAACTTTGGCCAGGCATAGTCAGGGATATCATCCCTGGTCAACTATTGCACAATTTTGGGAGGTAATCTAAATGGTCGACTTCCAAACAGATGATTGTGGAGGATGGGAGTCCAGCTTGACTGGGTATCTATCCACTTTTATTATGGTGCATGCGTATCCATCTATGCACTGCTGCATTCTATACACAGCTGATTGCCAGGCTGTGGTATATTTGTGACACCAAATTTGTGGATGTTTCATTTCCTACAGCCTTGTAACAAAGCATTTTATTCAGCTACTCCATCCATTAAGTTTGATAGGCAGGAATTCATTCAGTTGTAGCTAGGTAGGGCAAGCCTCCGGCAAGCTTTGTGGTTGTTTGTGGCAACCTTTGTGAACAAAGCATGCATGAAATCTAAATGTATTACAGAACCAGACTCCCAATCCATGTCTGAATACCGGGTAACTTAAAGCGCATTTAGACAGAAACATGATGACAGACCAGTTTACCTGTGAGTGTGAAACATCTCTTTGTCTCTTGACCCCGGCGGGCCAGCATATGGGTTGGATGGTGTGTATGATAACTCAGTGGGTCTCTCCTCCTGGTGGCTAGAAAGGGATGACCCGTCACGTGCCGTTGTGTTTTCTGCATGGCGGGGCTTGGGGGGGCTTCGTTCACACAGGATTTGGCAGAGGATCAGTCAAAGCCGTCTTCTCGTCAAACTATGCGGATGCATTCTCCTGTTTTTCTTTTTCTTTTCTTTTCTTATGTTTGTAATCAGATGTTTTTGTGCTAGGTGGCAGGATAATGTATCATGGCTAACCAGAACAGATGATTTTTTTTTCTTTTTCTTTGCTGCGGTTTGGGAATTTTGAGTAATTGATCCCATACTGAGAACTACTTCTTCAAAGAACATCCTGTGGTTTCTAAATCACTTCCCTCTTTTTCCTTCTTTTTTTTTTCATCTGTTTCCTAATTTTTGGAAATCTTGGGCTGTTCCCTGGAAGATACATTGTGTTATTATGTGGAGTGCACAGTGAAGCATAAAGAATAATGTTATGAGCTTCACTGCATAGTTCAATTAGAATGTGTAGGGTAAGGGTTTCCAGCTGCTCTGGTTCTTAGAAGCCACATCCTTACAGCCACTCTTATTAACTCTGTCATCACCTTTGGAGACCTGCACTGTGTACTATGTCAATGTCATTTTGAGGTCATTGTCCTGAGGGGGTTAAAGCTAAAACATAGTTCTCAAAGGGGCTCAAAATTCATCATTTGGATTTGGCTTGCAATATATCAAAAGATAACTATGTTTTGTCTTTAAAGTCTACAGGAGTCCCAGATTCCTTTATGTGCAGACTCGTTGCTGCCATAATATCTGATTCTGTTAACTCTATCTGTTAAATATCATTTGATTGTAAATGTGTGTGCTTTCTCTCTCAGAATGCACTTGATTCAAAATATGTATGATATCGTATGGGTTTCTGTTA
The DNA here is from genome assembly GCF_040938485.1 of Diadema antillarum. Lineage (NCBI taxonomy): Eukaryota > Metazoa > Echinodermata > Echinoidea > Diadematoida > Diadematidae > Diadema > Diadema antillarum. Next base: position 225,133 of record NW_027271300.1, read on the forward strand.
ACTTTTATACACTTTTAATAGTTCAGGCTAAATTAAGTGATTGTAAAGAATGATGGTGCTCTTGACATTCATATTTATATGAATATGTTATTTATATAATTTCTTTCTTCAATATGGTACTGAGTGAGTCAGATTGTCTCCTAATCAAAATAGTGGTTTACATCATGCTTTGCCAATGTGCATCTGCACCTCAACTCAAGATTTCACTGAACACTGTAATCACTAATGCGCTGTTTTGACCTCTAGGCAACCCATTTCCCTTTGTGATTGACAGTAGAGGCTTGTCTGTCTGTCTGTTTATCAGAAGTTCAAACACTACCTAATGGATCAATGCCCCTCCCATTTTTTGTTCTCTCTCTTTATCTGAAGACACCAAAAGTTCAACATATTTTGTATGCTATACAATGTTGAAGACACTTATCACGACTGTTGACACTATTTCTGACCATGCATCACTTATTTCCCTCTCTCTTCCGGCAGGTTGAGCTCGCACGTCCAAGAAGACCAGGATGTCACAAGTATCAGGTGACTATTTAGATGTCATGTGACCTATCGATTTTGATGAGCATAAATTTGTGAGATTTGGTTTGCTCTTCTCCAATTTCTGTCCGCGATACATGGAGGGCGGGGGGCATTTCATGAAGCGTTTTGTCTGATTTTTTTTTCCTGACAAACTGTTATAAGCTACTGAACTCCTTGCATCTGATTGGCTGAGAGTAAATCTGTCTGCCAAATTTGTCAAACAAATTTGTTGCACAATAAAACACTTCATGAAATGCCCCCCTGGTCCACAAACAGCAATGAGTGGATTGACTTGGACCTGTTTTACTGTATGATGGCAGTTATTAGATCAACAGTTCCAGCCATACATCCACTGCAGACCATTCCAAGTTTCTTGAATCAATTGGCTAATGATTATGGTAGACAGGCATGAGAATAGCCAGTGACCAAATCTGCCATAAGTTTTAATATGTGTGTAGATTTTAAAGAGAAGAACGAAAAAAAAAAACCTGTTCAAATATTATAAGTTTGGTGGTGTCTCTATCATATGTGAAATATGTTGTTTCAGGTGAGTAAAGGTGCTGACACTGATTTGCTCTGGTAAAGGTGTAGATATGACACCGACTCAGTTTGTTTGTATTGTTTTGTAGACAAGTTTAATGAAGCTGTGATGAAGCAAATTCTGAAGTCACCACCTTGTGTTGTACAAAGGGAGGCAAATGCTCTGTAGATGTAAAGGGCATCTTATCATGTATGTCATTACGTGGAAAGTCTTGTGATTTTGCATTTCCTCTAAACAGAACAAGAAGCATCTAAGGAGTATGGGGATGACAACATACTCGCCCGAGGAGTTTGTTGGGCTGACAACGATCGCATCCTCACCGTGCGAGAACAACAACCTGCCTCCTCCCGTCACATTCCTGCCGACTTCGTCATCGTCGTCGTCGTCGTCGAAAACATCCACATCGCAGGAGCAGCAGTCCAGCGTCATGATCACCCCGACGTCCAGCCCTACGAAGGAGATGATGGAGTGCGAGGGGGAGGGGCGGCTGCGGAGAAGGGATGACATCAACGAGAACATCTGCTCCTACTGCAGCGATGACGATCACCAGGACGACGAGGATGAGGAGGAAGAGGAGAGCGATGCGGACACCATGGTGGAAAAAGGAGAGAGATTCATCCTCGATCCCTGCAATGAGCTGGATTTGGAACAGATTGAAAAGTTCTGAGACCATGGAGTTCTGCCTCCACTTTCACAAAGGGGAGAGCTTTATGCGACTCAGATACTTGTTGAACTCGTAGGTGAGGTGGCCTCTAACACTGAAAATTATTATGGTGTCTGTCATTGGATTTGACTTTCAGAGCTCAGAGCTTTGCTACATATTGTGACGAATTTGGCTGTGTACAGAAGATAAAGAAAGAAAAAATGAGGACTTTGTAACAGAGAAAAAAATACTGACAGTATTATGGCAAACGCACTTTTGGGCGTACATTATTTTCTCATTTGATGAATATATAAGTGTTGACTTTTATCTTGACCTATCTGAGACCAAACTGAATTGAGTGATGGAAAACGCATGATACTTTCACATGAAAAATTGTATATTGTCAGTCTACATTTTGTAGCACTAGCATTACCATTTAGGTGAATCAAATGAGATGTGTCAGTACATGATACTAATGCAAAACAGTAAATTTTTGTTTTGGAGATGTAGTTTTTGTTCAATTGTTAAAAAAAAGAAAAGAAAGAAAGTGCTTTACATCTTTTTAGAATTGTCTGTATCATAGAATTCAGAAATATTCAGTGTAATGAGAAAAGTGATTTTTGCTGAATTTTGATGATTTTGTGTGCCTATGCAAGTTTTCTCAGAAGTTTGAAGATTAAATAAAACATGATAGGAAGATAGCATTTTGCTAAATGCTTTTTAGAAATTTGCAATGAACAGTTTGTATTCATGAGTGAAATACTGTAATCAATTTTGACAAAGGCGAATGACTGGGCGACATCATGTCAAGCTACGTGAGCTTGGTTATTGTCACATTTGTTATATTCATATATACATGTACGATTCATGGAGAAACTGTGTTTGAGGTAAAGGGAAGAGACAGGTCGAAAAGAAGCGCGTCGCAACGCCGCTGCGTTGAATCGTCTTTTCGGGGCTCAATACTCTCCCATGTCGGTGAGGAAACTTTCGGGGCAAAGTCAGACCAACTCCCAGCAAACCACGTTGGGCCTCTGAGGCAGATAGATAGGCATCATTTGAGTGAGCTTTTTTTTTTTACACCAAGAAGCAGAGAGAGAGAGAGAGAGACTTGTCCTGCCTGCTTTCAAACTCTAGATGTCATTTCTCTAGAAAAAACAGAGAGATTTTCAAGGCTCATTGTGTATGAGACATCATAGGTTCCAATGCTGTTGTCTGGGAAAGAGGGAACTCGAGTAACCAAAGCAAATGTAGATGTATCCTGTTCATTGTTACACCCCGAGCTGCCTATGAAGAGATTTTCAAATTAGAACAACCCCAAAAAAAGTCTTAAAACCCCCAAATTGTGTATGATGCATAATTTTACTTTCTTCTTTCAAAACATTAAATGAAAAAGCTTTTATACTGCTTTGCAGTTGATGTATCTGAAAGACTGGCCCACGAACTGGTTTATGGTGTGGAGGTGTGAGTGTGTGTGTGTGTGTGTGTGTGTGTATGTGTGTGTGTGTGTGTGTGTGTCTGTGTGTGTGTGTGTTGTCTCTCTCTCCTTCTCTCTCTCTCTGCTTGCTCTCGGCTGGCATACAACATATCATCAGCCCTCAGACTGATACTGTAAACACACAAATTTTCGCGGTGATTACCGGTATATAGCATTTGTGCATTTCGGGCCACTTTTGGCTAATGCAAATTCTAAAACCCGCGAAAATATCTTCACGATTTCTCTGCACATTTTGAAAGGATTTGAATTAAAGAATCCGCGAATATGTTTTTGAACCGCTCAGCACGAAAAATTGATTAAAAATATGGATGTTTACAGTAGCAGTCAAGTTCACAGGGGGAGCTTGACAGTCACGTGCCAACCTTGCCTCAGAGGCTGGCGTGGACCGGGTTGAAGTCTACGATGGGTACTGACGATTGTCTGTCATCTCTACCTCAAATGTAGTTCTTTCACAAATAGGAAAGGACGTTGGTTCCTTTCACTAGAGTGCTACTGTATGCATGTGTAGCCAGTTAGAACAAACTGACTGTTAAGGGTTCCACGTGGCTTATGTTTGTTTTTGTTTTTTCATAGTCGGGTGGGTTTTTTTTGGAAACCCATTTCCTGCGAGGAGTCTTTGTTCTTCGCTATTATCTCTGTTACGACTGATTGTCAGCCATAGCATGATTGATGACACGGAATAGGTTAAACTTTTGTAATAGGTTGTTTTGCATATATGTAATTGGTTGATTCACGTCTTATTACTCTCCATCGATTTTTAGCGTGAAATGTATCAATACTCCCTCTTCCCACTATGCTTTATGATTATCTATCGGATTTTGTGTGTCAATGTTTTCCCAATATTTTGGTTTTACATAATTTTTTAGATAATCTGTATATCTGTTTTGTTTGTGTTTTTTGTTTGTGCACCCATTGTCTTCGGACAAAGAAATTCAATGCATGTGAATATGATATTCATTAGCTTTTGTCTCTTGATGCCAGTACCTAGTGCAAATTCCTCTTAATGTAAGACAAACACTTGTAGATAGTATATTTTCCAGAGTCATACCATATAGTTTATATATTTGTTTTGTTTGTGAGTGCAAAAAAAAAAGGAAGAAAATTCTTTTCTTTGTTTTGAAGCATTGATTTGCTTTTTTAAAAATTGTTACTTTGTCCAGAAAGCTAGTGCTTTTTTTGTTTGTTTTGTGTTGTACCTTTAGAAAGGTATCCTAGAGCAATTACACCCAAAGGCCAAAATGTATGTGCGATCACATTTGCAGTCAGGCGTCACTCTGGGTCTTGGTAAAATCTTGCCTTATGAATATGCAAACTAGAATCACGACTGCCAGTCATTGTTGTGTATTTCAAAATCATTGGTCTGGAGCTGTGTTTTCCAGTCTTATGCATTTTTCCTTGTGTATTTGGGCTTACCTGTAAGACACAAATATTCGAGCACCCCTTACTTTTCACGGTTTATCCCTCAAAGACTTTCAAGCTTTCATACTCACAGAACCACACGATGTACATAACACCATTGTTGCACAAATGTGTCTACGCAATGATATGGGCTGAGGCTAGGGAAACGCCCTCAAAAAGAGGCACGGTAACTACACGGGAATGGATGGACCCCTGCGTGGATGGTTCCAAGGCACTTCGTGTGACATGAAAGTGAGCCATGAGTGGAAAGGTAGAACATCTTGCTTGCATCAATGTCATGACAAAATAAGATGGTTTTTCCTCTCATGAAAACACAAGGCAAGAAACATTCAGTCGGTCTATTGGGATATTTCATGGAATATTTAAATCGCCCGTGGTAATTGGAAGGGTACGAGCGAAACATCCCATGCCTCCAAATCGTAATTGTCATTCTCCCCCACTGTGACTTCTCACTCGCCCGTATGACAGGGTGGTATTTCTACTCACCATTATTATTTGCAATTGTGATTTGCACGCACATTTTGGCCGTAGTGTGAAAACGGCGCTAGTATGCCGGGCCTATTTGCAGTGTTACAGTACTATTTCATGACATATGTCAACTTAAGAGCTACTGATATAGTTTTGTTTGAAATAATAGTGTGCAACCTGTTTGTTTTGTGTGTCTTTTTTTTAATTATAATTCATGAAGTTTAATGCTGATATATCCACTTTGAGATGCTCGAGTGCTTGTTTCTAATCTTTTTTTCTTATTTTGAACCTGCAAGATGAACAGTACGAGCTACGTAATTTCATTTGTCATCTGCAAAAATAGTAATAATTTGATCAACTTACAACTGAAAGAGAGATGATGTAGAAGAGCTAATTTTCATTCTTCCTAGCTTAGTTAGTTTGTAACATTGCCATATTTGATGATCCTGCAGAAATTACCAGCTCTGTAGGCCTCCTGCAGTATCAATATATCTCTTCCACCTAGCTTCACCATTGTGGGCAGTGTTTTTTTAATGTAGTCCCACCTATACATATGTATGTAAGTTCACCCTCATTTTGCAGAGATTATTTGATAGGGGAATACCCATGATATTTTTGAAAAGGCGTAAACAGCGATAAAAGGTGACCAGGCTAAAGATAAACACTTCCTCAAGGCTCTTGAGGCAATTTTATGCATATATCCCCCTCCCCTCATTTTTATGTGATTGGTGATTGGCTGTGCATACTCTGGATATGTTTTCAACAGCGTATGGTGTAATCTTGTCATGTTTGTGAATGTACTGATTTTTTTTTTTTTTTTTTCTCACAGCATGACAAATCTTTTGAGTACAGTTTATATAACTTACACATATTTTCTTCCCCAATGTTATTTATCCTTTTTTTTTCTAGGAAAGCACATTCTTTATAAGAATCTGCACTTGCATTTGTAATTATTTGCAATTAATTTTTTTCCTTTTTAGGTATCTATATTCATTGTGTGCTGTGTCATTGCACTGATAAATCCAATCTGTTTAATTTGATTGGCTCTTCAGTTTTTATACATGGTGAAGGATAAAAACTTTTAAGAGCCGACGTGAAGATGGGAAAGTATTGAAACAATTACAGTCATCCAAAGAATACTCCCCTCTTCCACTTTTTCCGCACTTTATCGACCTAAAGTGAGCTGAAGCCAAAATTTCTCACGATCTGATCACTCACTGCTGAATCTAAAATTTTTGATCAGCATATAGCAACTGTGTTTTGTTTTTGTTTTGTTTTGTTTTTTTCTATAGCAATTCTTATTTAATCTCTTGACCCAGTGTCATTGTGTGTGGGTGTGCGTGCTTGTGTGAGGGTGTGTTTTAGTTTCATTTTATATATATGTTTTGAGTATGTTTTGTGCCAGCCTCATTGCGTTGGGTATAACTTGCCAAGGTTTTGGGCGCCAGACAGTGTTGTATGGTGGCATCAGCACATCTTAGGCCCTTATGTTGTTTTTTAAATTCTCTCAAGGAAACAATTGGGGGAGGGGATCCAGGAAAACTGCTTTTCTATATAACCTTCCAATGAATATTTGAATAGTGTGAACACAACTTTCATTCAGACCGAATTTTCCACCATTAGATTTCGTGATCTTATTTCATCAACACAGGAATGGCCAGACTTTTTTGATGATTGACTGTCATTGGTGACACTAATATTAGCATGCATCATCTCAACCTGAAAGCACAACATTTTGTTAGTGATATTTTCATGAATGTAAAGTGTTCATTTCCAAAACTGTGTTAATCTTCAATATTTTTCAAAGGCCTAATTTTTATAATGGCAAATGTGAAAAACACAAAGTAAAGAAATATCTATCCTCTCTCTGAACAAGTTTACAAGTTTGATAATGCTCTGACCAAAGACTTAAGGTTGTATCACAGATGCTATTGGTGCCCCATATATAATTTTCTGTATGTGGGACTGAGTAGGTTTTTAATTCAGGGGCAGAACCAGAGGGGGAAAGTGAGAACATAAGTTGTTTTATACTTAACTCTTTTACAGAGAGAGTGAGAAAGAGAAGATGACAGCTTGGCAGGTATGCACTCTTAGTCAATAACAAGCTCTGTCATGTTATCGTTATGATTATTATTATTTGCTTTGCTTTGCTTTTTTTTTTTCTAAAGACAAAATTACAGTATGCAAGACATTACCATTGCTATGCTTATGATATCCTGTTGGCCAAATCCGTCATCAGAATATCCCTCCATTCATCATGGTATCTCTGAAACTTAGACGAAGCCTTTTTCTATCCGCTTGGCTGTAGTCCTTCTGTAGTCTCCTTCCAGTTGAATCTTTTCAATATGCCACAGCCCAGAAGGCATTTTAGGAGAGTTTTATCATTTTGCGATCAAATATTCAGTGCACCTGGAAGTTGCCTCGTATTCAGTTTGTCCCTCCCCCCCCCCTACCCCTTGTGATTTCTTTCTTTCTCTCTTTTTCCCCCCTCCCTTACCTCCCAACCCACCAAAGTCTAGTTTACATCGCCCTCAATGACTTGATGAGATGTAAATTTCATGGTGGGTGTCTTGTCGAGTGTCAATAGCATAGCTACAGGCCAAAGTCTGAATCAATGTACCGTGTGTCCTCTTTAACCATCCAGGCATGTTTCATTGCTGACAGCTCTAGTCATTTGTCGTTTTGAGTACATCACTCATTCCCCCCCCCCCCCCCCCCCGCTTCTTCCCTCTCCTCAAGAGTGATTATTAATTCAAACCAAACAAAGGAAGACAAAGCAAATGAGTTTAGATAGATTTCCATAGCCATTATTTTTCTACATGCTTCATTTGACGATGAATTTCACAGTGTGTTTTGATAGGACGGTCATCTATGTGATATAGGATTCGTTGTGGTGCATGCATTATATACATATACAGGTTCATAACATATCTATTTTGCGGAAAACATTCTGTCATCTGTCTTGTCTGCTGGAAAAAAAAAAAAGATTTTCATGCTGATTGTCATGGTATAAATTATGCCACATCCGAATCAGTTCATTGTGATACTGAGTATATGATGTAAATGTCATGGGGATATTTTTATAACAATTTAAATGTGTTTTAGCTTGCATGTAGACAATTTTGTCAAACGTTTAGGCAGCTACTTGGGGTGTTTTCACTTTAAAATGTATTCTATGATGAATTTTACGATAAATTTTTGGCACATTATATTAACACCTTTTCCCCCTCTCCCCAAGTGTATATAAGATATTCAGTGGTATATACCATGGCATGAATTTTTGGAGTGTGAAGTGAGAGTTATGTCAAGTAGCCATGACATTTTTGGTTGTGTGTTTGTTTTTCATTTTGTATAGGGGGTTTATTTCCTTCCCCTGCTGAATCCTTGGTGGGTTTTTCCCCCCTATATTGCCTTTTCTATCACAAATACCTAGTCGCATAGATGCTTCTTTTGTCATGGAGAAATTGAAGTGAATTCATTGGTGGGAGAGGGAAACAGTTTAGATGTGAATTTCTCGCTACCGAGACTCATCGCAAACAAACTCCATGTCGCCGTTATTGCATGTGAAGCACATTATTACGAACTGAAGAAGAAGAAAGAGAAAAAAAAAACTTGATTCAGTGCTATGTTGTCTGACGTTTCAATTTTCACTCAGGGATGAAGAATAACTTACAGTGCAGAAGTATGCCTTTTCTAGTCTCCCGTATGTGGCTTTGAATATGGTTAATTCACGAGAGGTGAAAAAGACTCCACGAAGGAGCATATGAGAGTGGATTTTTTTTTTCTCTCTAAGTATAAAGGTATTTGTCATTTCAATATAAAGTATGAACAATGAATCAAATTGCTTTTGACAAATGTATTCCATCCATGAATTTTTTTTTTCTTTTAGAAAGAGAGAGACACGTATTGTTACATAAATTGGTAATATGAAATTGAATAATATGATTGTTCACTGAGCTGTTGTTAAAGAGGGGGTGGATTTCATTTTTCCTTCTTTTCATGTAGGAGGTACAGGGTGTTCAAATGTATGATACACTTGGTATTGTGGGTATGTCAAAGGAGTGCTTGGGAGCTTTGCTCTAGGTTGTTAGAGAGTACCCTACCAGTGGTGACAGCTCAATCAGAAACCAGCTCTCACCCGTTTGGAGAGGACATGTCGGTTCTTAAAAGTGCCATGCACAATTAGACCAAGTTTGCTCTGATGTGTTCGGCTGTATAATGTGTACATTTATAAAAAAACTAAAACAAAACAAATACAAGGAGCAATGCGAAACTACAAGTCTTCACGTGGAGATCAGTGGGAAGGTGCCTAAGAACTTTGAGTCTCCCCAGATTGTAATCTGATTTTTATGAGAAATATAAAATGGTTTGCCGACACTGCTTGATGGTGTACTCTCTTTGTGATATTATAGGCAAACACTGTGAAACATTAATATCTCTGCTGCTATGTGCTGGACACGTACTAGTATATAAAACTGTGTTAGATGCTCTCCTTCGGTGGTCAGTCCCAAATACTAAAGATGTCTTTGTTTGTGGTTACCAACAACATGACCAAGTAGAAAAACACTGCAAATCCTTTATCAAAATTGAAATGCTCCCAGGAAGCGGAGCGATTTTCTGTATCCACCATGTTGGTTGGTAAGGAGTTGATACCAACAACCAGAGTTTTGATCAGTTGTAAACTGACTTAAACGCTACAAAGTAGTGGGAAGGGATTTTCCTAATACTGTATACGCCGAATATTTCGCGAGGTTTGTATTTTCGTGAATTTTGCGAGTCAGCTGCTATTCGCGAAATTAAAAACACGCGAAAATATTGACTCTAATGCCGACATGAATGCGACGTACGCGTATACGTTTCTCCGTTCAGTACAGACTCCACGATCGTGAATTTAACCACTCGTGAAATTGTCGGAAAGTCCCGATTCGCAAAAATTTAGACTCGCGAAATATATGGCGTATACAGTAATTAACAGCCCTTCATTATCAGCATGATCATAAGTTCAGTGTGTTCCTATTTTCATTCCGTTGTCTTTAAACCCTGCATATGTCCAAAGGGTTTACAGCTATGTGAGTGTCCCAAAATCCAAAGTAAACTATCCCCAATTTCACTTCTGTCGGAATCAAACCCAACCCCCTCAAAACAACAGATGAGTGAGGTGGTTGTTGAATAATATCAGCGGCTCGTTATGCCAAATTTAAGGGAAATTCTGAATTCCAGTTTCATATGTGCTCGGACCCATTCAATACTCAAGGTTTTATCACCAAGATAGGCTGAAAAAAAAAAAAATCTAAACCATCATAAGTGATAAGAAATTGTAAAGTTATCTCAGTGTGGGACTGTTTCAGAAGAAGAGAGAGAAAAAAATCAAAATATTTAGGCCTTTATGTGCACAATGCCAAAGAGAAATGTGATATCCAGTCCAATAATTTGTTGAGTAGGGCTGTTCTGAAGAGACATCAGGACCCCATTTTGATCTCTGACATGCATTATGGTGTGACATCTTTCATGACTGTAGGATATTATTCAGCGGTTGTGTTGATGAAATTCCACTCTTTTCTTTGTTCTTAATTCAGAGTAAATTCCCCTTTTGAGTAGAGTTTCCCCCACTGAAATGCTCCAACCAACCATTTACTTGGAAATGTTGATATTTGTTTGGAGGCTGCTTGCTGTGACGGTGACACACTTGTCCTGTGGGAATAAGATCACCCTGTGGTGTCACTGGTAGTTACTGTTGTGCTGTATTGATATTCGCTCTATTGATATCACATATTTCCTCTTTTTCTCTTCTTGTTGATTAGACTTTGTAAACTATGATAGACCTTATGCAGAGCTAAACGGGTATAGAATTTGATATTGACTTGTTTAAAAGGAGGAAGATGTACTGGATAATTTGTGATGCGAAGAAACAACCTGATGTCAAGGGAGTTCCTTATATTCCTTGTGATTCTCAATACATAGAACTGAAGAGACACTGAATTGAAATGTAAATTTCTTGGTTGTTGGTTGCATATAGTAATTCATACTAATTGCTATTTTGCTGATATTGTGTCTTTTCATAGTTGACATTAATCCAAAACGTTGAAATGAAGAAAAAATTGGTGTGAGCTGAATTGGCCGCAGTATTAGTTTCTGTGCTAGCTAATTATTATGAGATGCGAGTCAAGAACTCTATCATCACACGATGTGTTGACATGGTTGATGTGTCATTCATTTCAAATCGCAAAAAAATATTGAAGTTTGATAGATTTACCATGATTGCAAGATACAGCTATTGCTTTGTACTTTTCCAACTTTATTTCCTCTTTTTTGAGAGCTCTTCACTCATTCATTTCTACTTTTTATCTCTCTTTCTCTCTCTTCTCTCTCTCTCTCTCTCTATTGCCTTCTCTTGCTCTCTTCTTTGCAATTATTTTTTTTTCCTGCAAACTTATCCCTACATATGTTAATGCAGCTGTTTATGTAATTCCCACTTTGAAACTTTGTAAATCTTTATTCCTTGTCGTGAAAATGCCATGGGTATGAACTCATTAGACAGTTTACACTTCAAGATTCGGGCAACTGATGTATGGATTAGCTTGGCTTGACTTCTTTTTGTTGTTGCTTATTGCTATCTTGTACTTGATTTTTAAAAAAAATCTTCTTTTTTATGCTTCCAAGCTTTCGCAGAGCTTTGCAGCCTTTTTCAATTTATCCAGATTTTGACATTTGAGGTATCCTACATAATGTGTGAGCATATATCATTTGGTTGAAGGCATTCATAATGAGTTTTTATTTTGAGCGTGCGATGTAGTTAAAACAGTGTGTCTATCTTGTATGGGTAGGGTGGTACACACACACACACACACACACACATGCAGTTTCAAAGTGTAGACATGGCTGTCTCCATCAGTAGACGTTGCACCGAACACAGCACATACACACCCTCTCTAGCTGGCCACGCACTGTAGCAGGCCAAGGTGAAAACAAGTGTTATTCGGCCCACCCTGTGGAAGGTTCCACGTGGGGTTCCGCTACTTTGCATTTTCATCTTGATTTCTTTTTCCAAGTACAAAGAAATGATAGGTTCTGCTCCTTATCTCCTCTCTGTTGTTTGCTGGGTTTTTGTGTTTTTTTTTTCTGATTACAAAGGCTTTCCTTGGTGATGTCTCAGTGACAATCTTATTCATAGATGTGATGTCACACTTTCATAATTTAAGATTTATTCTCTACAGTTATCACTCCACCAGGATAGCTCATGTGTCTGTCATTTAATGTCTCTGTGGTACAGGAAAGAAGTTGTGGTCTATTTTTAAAAACTGTAATTTTTTTTTCTTTTTCTTTCCAGATGCATACTAGCATTCCAAATTGGTTGTGACATGACATTCATGAGTAGCTGTAGAATCTTGTAGCTGTTCACAAATATTTTCCAGAAGTTCCTTTTTTTTTCAGTCATAGTTTGAGATAGTGTGGAGAATTTTATAGCATGGTTGTGTTTAGGGGCATTTAATTGAGTTAAAAATATGAAGCTATGATTTTTTTTTTTTCGGAATGTATATAGAATGGACGTCTCTTCGAGTTTGTACAAATGGTTTGTAAATGAAAAGATGACAATGTGTGATGGATGTAAGATACAAGTGTCATTGCAGGAAATGTTCATGCATTGGAAGAATGAAGCACGAAACTGGATGGACTTTGTGAGAAAGTGATCTTTCTTTGAGAAAACTTTTTGATTCTCTCTCTATCTCTCTTTTTTTTCCTTCAAATGAATTGAACTTATTGCGATGAATTTGATTGTAAGTTGAAATTTGACAGATCTTGAATGACATTATTGTGCGCCTAACGTTTTATTGAGGAGCAAAGGGAGGATGAGGGAACTTCAGGAATCTTAAACGCCTCTCGATGACACACATGCCTGTTCACAAATTGAATTAGTCACTTCTTATCTGAATCTCATCTCTTCCCTGTTTTCTCTCACTTCTATTCTTGACTGGAAGAAAAAAAAAAACAGAGACAAATCGAAACTGTTTCTCTGCTCTTGGGTAAAGAGTTCTCATATTATTGATGATGTGATTTTATTGTCTTTTTTTTATTTTTTGAAGTGAGAAATGAGGAGGGTTGTGATCGGCTCAGGATTACGTCTTTGTATTTTTGTGTGGACAAACAATAAAAACAAAAAAAGATGCGTCTTCTTGAGAATCGTGGAATTTTCACCTGTGTCATTATTGTGCATATTGGTCAAATTTTCTTTGTTTAGAAAATATGAGGTTGAAAAAGTGTGTGTATAGGGCTTAGAGCTCATGCAGAAAAAGGCCAACACTATGACAACAATCACAAGCACATGTGAATAAGGATCCGAATAGACAGTTACTCGTACGTGTAATATTATACAGTAATTGGAGTGCCTTTTATAAGAGAAAATTTACATGGGAGACATGATAACTTTTTTGCATGGGGTCCATTGACATGAAATGTCTTGCTAAATGTATTTTGGAGATATGATTTTAATTGAAAATTATTTGTGATCATTGAACATGTTAGGGATGTACCGGTACATTGTAAAATAGAGAGAAAGGATGATGCAGGAAGAGAAGAAGAAATATATTAGCGGTGTCATATCTATATTTGCCACTTGAAAATTAAGAAGATATTGGATGTGTGTGTGTGTGTGTGTGTGTGTGTGATGGTGTGTGTGTAGGTGTGTGTGTGTGTGTGTGTGAGTGCCTTTGTGTGTTTGCATGAGTTTACAAGAATTTCGATCTCTAACAAGGCAAGAATTTTTAAGTGATTAGATTGGAAAAAACAAAAGATTTAAAAAACAATGTGTCGTACGGAGAAAAGATTGGATGGAGAAACGATGGGACAGTTTTCATGACAAGTGTTCATGAGTTTGTAGAATCACGTTTCCAAACACAGACATTAGTTCTTTTTACTATTGTTAAAATCCGTCAATTACCGGTATGGGATTACAATTCAAAGATATATTTTATGGACGAAATGATGTGGAAGAAAAGCTGATAAGGAGATAATGAGATAACTTGATTCATTTATCTTTTTTTTTTCTTGAAAAGACACTATACATTGGAAAACATTAACACAAACAAATCTAATACAATGAGAGATTTTATAAAGTTAAAAGAGGTTCATGATAAACCCTTCAGCTTTGCTCATTAATGTAGCTGAGCATCTGAACAAAAAATAGAAGAAAATTGTGAGTCATGAATTAGGTACTTGTGATTATTGATACACAATTGCAGTATGAACAGCGAATATATGTAACTTCAAATCAGAACTTTCATGTACAGACATTGTATTAAACAAGATGAAATAGGGGAGCAGAGAGGAAAGGGGATAAAATAGATTGAAAAACACATTTTGATGTGAAACAAGCCAGTGTAGGCCCTATGCATGTAGGTGCAGCGATTTAAGTCTCATTAACACAAGTTCCCCAAGTGATGTACAGGTGTGCCTTAAATGGTCGAAATGAAAATCTATCACTAAAATTGTAAAGTCACCCAGATCTTAAAATTTTGCGGGACGTCTGTGTGTGGGTGTGTGGTTGTTGGTGTGTGCAGGAATGGGGGTGACATTTTATAAACTGCCTCCTTGTGTACTCTCCACTATTATTCACAAAGATAGTTTCTTTGTTACTCTCTGTACTACAATGTACTACAGTCCACAATGATCACTGATCAAAGATCAATGACTCTCACACAAAACATGACTTGGATCACTAGCTTAATCAAATCTCCACGTGCCATGAATTTCAGTTCAATTTCGTTTTCATCTTGGCATATTTCATGGTTACATGTTTAGTATGCTCGGTACTAAAATCGTGGGGTTTTACAATGTAAAGGCAAAGTTGTAGCTTATCTAGTATGCAATCTCTTCAAATGGTAGAGCTAGAGGTGCCCATATATACCGGTACCCATGAAAAAGGCTATGACACTTATACATTGTAGCACCAAGAGAGGGAGCTACACTATCAAAATATATGTCACGTGATATGCCTAAGATGGCGGAAAATTTTGTTGTCTGTTTCTAAGATCGTCGAGAAGACTGGTAAATTCCGTTGTTTTCCTTCAGGAGACATCATGCCACCCAAAGTACCCCCTTCAGCTCGTAGAAACATCAAGCATGTTACATTTTCCCCATTTGTGAGGTAAGTTACAGGTATCTTTTGTTGATATCGTGGTTTCAGTTCGTGTTCTTGCGCCGACGAGCCATTCGGTCCCATACGTTCAACTTCGTGTAGCTTCTATGCAGTGTAAAACTAGAAGTAGAAAACGTAGGCTCCTGCATAATAATATATTACATGTGCTGGTGCATGCGCGCTATGCTCATGGTGTGCGGTCTGTGTTCTCGGGGTTTATCTTGCGCTAGCAGTGCTCCGTAGAATCGAATACCGGTGATACTGATTAGATTCTACTAGACCTCTATCTAGGTCTATTTCTAGATCTAGATAAGCCCTGCCCTGCCTGGCCCTGTGCCTGTTTCTTTACGACACGAGACTTCTGATCAATCATGGCACAACACAATTGAGCATTCACACAGTCACAGACAGAGTGTTCTGCAGAGCTGCAGAGTAAATTTTAACGTTAGTTTTCTCAATCAGTAGCAGTCGATATTACCCAAAAGATTGGTCTGTATCTTGTCGTCGCGAATATGTTCTATGGACTGATAGAGACTACGTCTAGCTTCACGGAATCCCAGTATGTGCAGTAAATGTCAAAAAATGATTTTAAAAACTTCTCCAGACAGAGAAATTCTTCTGTCTAGAATCTAGATCTGGAAAGTCAATAGAGTAAGATATCCCGTTTGCGGCAGTTTAAGCATTGTTAAGGGTTTTTCTACCTTGTAAACAAATCAGGCAAATTATTTTCAACCATTTCATATATCATAGACAAGATTATTCATTAACGCAATTGTTTTCATAAAAATTGTATACCATTGACAAACGCAGTTTTTAATACCAGGGCAAAACCCGGCACAATTTTCACCGATAAGGGCGATATGCGCCGTAGCAGCTCTGCTAGCGGCACGATGTACAATCCCTATGCAATACGCGCGTGCTCCGCGATCTTTCGCTGAACGCCTTCACACGTCTCGCGAACATTGCGTAGGCGCCAATTGCCATTGCGAAAGCACGTGAAAATAGCGGGCGCACATGCTCTGGCTGCAAACAGGATCGCAATCCTGGCGGTGTTGTTGATGTCTTTCTCGTGTTTTTCTCATTTTTTTTCGATGGTAACATCCACTTTCCGAGCAAAAATAGCGACCCACATCGGCTTGCGAAAGTTCTATTTTACGTGAGGATATGTTTTCAAAATTCATGAACATCGGGAAAACGACAAAAAATCCAGTTTCTTGGACCATTGTTTCTTAACTGTTATGTTAAGAAGTACAAAAAAAAAATTTTTGATGCGATCTATGTTGTCATTTAGGTGAGAAAATTACACTTTTTTCAGAGATTGTGCCCATTTTATCGGTTGGTTTTTGTTGATTGGTAGTGTGTTAGTATATGTGTAGTGTGCATGTAGCAGTGCAATGCTGTGTTTAGCGGTATGTTACCGAGTATGTTGTACCTGCCGCTAACGGCTGCACAGCCGCATACTGCCGCAGTTACTCTAGTTAATACAGTTGTCGGTACTGCAATAAAGAAGTCAAGGTAGGCCTACCGAAGGCAAGCTGCCCATAATTTTACCACAATGCAGTCCAAAATCTAACCTCCTGCTATGTGTACAAACTTATCTCTATACTTTTGGGCGCGGTCAAACCTTGGTACGGGTGCCGTTACTAAAGTTTGACATACACAGTGAAAGCATGCTGAAAATGGGAGGGCATTACAAGGCCATATTTATTATTGTCTTTCCAGAGGCCCAATAAGACAGGTGAATACAGGTGAAAAAGGATGTAGACCAAGCTTGGCCTGTCCTACATTGACCTACCGAAATGCAGTATAGAGGTCTAGAGGAAAACCACCAGTTTTAGGACATAAGCTTTTCTGCAATATTTACAGTTGATAATACATTTATACAAAATCATATCTTCAACAATGTGTGTTTAATATATTATAATTCTTTTATGTCAATTTTGGTTTTGTTAATACATCACAGAATTTAATAAAATCAAAAATACATCACCTTGATAATCCACCAGAATCTGTCTGGCCCAGCCAGAACTCGGCCACGTGCTTTGCGCGTTTGATGTCAATGCATGTACAAGGCCACTTAAAAATGCGCCGTGCCATACTTTGTTGGTGCAAGGTTGCATCGGGGACGTTGTGGCACCCTTTGGTGACAGAATTCTGGCGAGTCGTCACTTGCATTCAACCCCTGTATATTTAGTCACTGCATCGGCATTTACGGAAATTTTTCATTTCTTTTGTGTTTTTGCGGATACCAATAACCATCACTCTTTGACTTTTCCAAAAAGCGTAAGAATTAAATTCAGTGTTAAGAATCAGGTTTGCCAGAAAAGTGCTAAGAAATGAGAAATATGGTGTACGCAGTTCTGCTGTAAGTTTTTTTGCTTATCGCAAGCTCAGAGTGTGGTGGTATCCGCAAAAATTCAAAAGAAATACAAAATCTCCATGTGCCAATGCAGTGACTACTGTAAATATACAGGGGTTAGATGAAAGTGCTGACTTGCCAGAATTTTGTCACCAACGCGCGATGCAACGTCCCCGATGCAACCTTGCGTCAACAAGGTATGGCGCAGCGCATTTTAATGGCCTCGTATGCACATAGCGCACAGCTGAATTCTGGTCAGGCCGGACGGATTCTGGTGTATTATCAAGGTGATATATTTGGGGATTTTGTGAAATTCTGTGACATATTTAACAAAATCAAACTTGAGATAAAAGAAGTTTAATATATTTAACACACATTGTTGGTGATGTGATTTTGTATGTTTTAGTTGAACAAATGTTGCAGAAAAGCTTAAATGGCTGATAACTGGTAGTTCTGCTCTATATGTGTGACAACCAGGCTCTGTTATTTGGGGAATTAACCATAAATAAAGTACAATATGCAATAGACTGATGAAATTTACCACATGGTTACAGCAGTCATTAGGTCTAGGGTCTAGGGTAAAGAAAAACCTGCACCAAGGTTTCACCTCCCGTGTCAAAATGTAACCACTCGAAAGAGGTTTTACATGCAGCGGGCAGTCAAATTTTGGAAGGCGTTATGGTTGAATTATAATATGGGCGGCTTGCTTTAAGGTGACCAGTATTTGACCGCCTGCCCGAATCCGTCAAATTCTATTATGACAATGCATGCATATCACATCATGTCACATACTGTCATTGTCATTCACAACAGGAAAGTCCCTTCAGGGAATAATTTTCCTGGTATCGCATCGCAATTTGCTATGCATTTTTACACCACTGCTACACAAACTGTCTTTTGTGTAGCAGTTTTTTTTTCCATAGAAGTGTACAGGATATCATTTGAAATATTGTTCATCCGCTGAAAGCGCTAATCGAATTTGATTTGGAAAATTATTCCCTGCCCTTAGTCACCTAAAAAATTTCATCAAAAATCCCAAATTTTGACATCAAGAATGCAAAATCTGCACCATTTTTCAAAAGCACGCAGAGCTTCAGTCCAGTGTTAGGAATCAGAGTTGCTGAAAAAGACCTAAAATTGAGAAATATGTTGTTCTGTTGAGAATTTTTGATTTTATTGCAAGCTCAGTATGTGATGGTATCAGCAAAATCGCAAAAGAAAAACAAATCTCCATGTGTGCCGATGCAATAACTAAATCAAATGTACAGGGGTTGAATGCAAGTGCCAACTTGCCAGAATCTGACCACCAATGGGCACTGCAACATCCCCACTGCAACCCTGCGCCAACAAGGTATGCTGCAGCACATTTTCAGCGGCCCTGTACTGTACGTGCTTTGACATTGAACTGTCCAAATTCTGGCCTGGGGCAGTCGCATTCTGGTAGGTTAAAAATCATAGCGATATATTTTGGGATTTTCTGAATTCTATAATTTTTTAACAAGATCAATGCGATGAAAGTAGTTTATACACATATATTTGACATACATTGTTGGTATTTTGTATAACTTTTCTTAAATGAATAAATATTGCAGAAAAGTTTAAGTGGCCAGATTCTGGTCAGCTTACTCTACTTTTTTTTTTTTTTAATACTTTTTTTTCTGAAGTTACTTCAGTACTGCAAGTTTGCATTCAAATAGATTACAAAAGAAGTAGTTTTTCATCCTTGCTTGCATCTAATTTTGGTACGGTGTCAATTTTTTTCACTAGTTACTATTTTTCAAAACGCCGATGAAAAAATTTTAAAAATTATGTTTCACATCCCCATTCATATCCTTTTTGAGTTGCCACATCGACTTTTTTTTATAGTTAGTTAAATACTCCTTTTGTGTGGCTGAAAAATACATTGGAAAACCAGCTGCTATGTGCTAGTATGAATACATTTATTGTTGGCTTGGACAGTGCGCTGTTGAGAACAGAACATACATCGTGAATGGACAAGTGTCTGCACACACTCGTACTCGTGTACGTGTATGCATATCATAAGCCTGACACATGGCTAGGTTTCAAAGGTCATGTACTTGTGCGCTGCTATCACGCTAGGATGCTAGTGCTGTTTTGCACTGCGTGTAATTTTCAAACATGTACAAACTCACCATAAGTATTTCGTGACCTGTACACACTTGTATTTCTTTTGAGTCTCCAAAGTCCGTTGGAAGACACTTTAAGACTCTTTTACACATTGTAGAATAACTTGATTACTTGAATCGATGCTCTGGACTGAACTCAAGCAATCAGTAGTTGTAGTTGGTTGCAGTATGATACGTAAACATACACAGTAATGCAGCAGTTGGTACGATACACATGTACACACACACACACACACACACACACACACACACACACAGAGCAGCATTGTAAAGTGAAATCCCAAAATGTGTAGAAAACATCAAAATTAACATTAAATGTTCAACTTTTATCTGGCTTTGGAGATTCATGCAAGTAATTAAGGTTGTGAAATGTTTAGGGTCAGTTTGTGTATGTTTAAAAATCATAATATATGGCGGTGCAAAATTACGCTAGTGCCTTCTACTGTGCAGCGGCTTCAGATGAAAAAAAAGAGTAACATTAAAGATAGTATTAGGACCCCCCCCCCCCTCCGCATCACCTCTCTCCAAAAAACCCAAACGATAAATTTTTTTCTTTTCTGGGCCTTTCACATTGTCTGTCGGGATAACATATTAAATTGCAGTTACTGTACAGTATGTGTGGTTTTGTGACTCTGCATTTGTGAGATGACAGTTTGTCGGCACTTGATGAAATGTTATTACTGAATAACAACATTGATAATCATTAGAGCAGTTATCAACTCTTTTCACGTGCGTCGTAAACACATTATGTACACCTACACACTTGTATTACTGTTTGATATAGGGTAGAATTAGAATTAGAATTCAATTAGAATTGAAGTAATTTCAGTAACCCTTTCTTTTGCTTCTGTTCATAATCTTTGATCTGAGTTCATTTTTTGTGTCATAATCACTAATGACTAGGAAAAGTGGACAAGGGTAAGCATTACAGATAGTATTGCATTCTTCAGTCATAATTCATAAGATGATGGAGCAGATATTAATCAAATGATTTGTTGAGAGTGTACATGTGACCTGCCATTTATACAAGCCTAGCACATTAATCTGCTTATGACTGATAACTAGTAAAGTATTTAAGTATAATGACCGGTCATTAGCACTTTCATGTTGTGATGGTGACCGGGCAAGATTTCGTTGTTTCATTTACGTGCGATGATCGAGGGTAATTAATCAAACTACAAGGTTCTGCTTCATCATTTTATTAAACAAACTAGAGAAGCACTCTGAGAACACAGACCTCTGCCAAGAATGCAACTCATTTTCATCACTGATCTTGTTTTTCCATAGAGATATCAGTGATTTCCACCCATACAAACGTATAGCATTATGTGCTGAAAGTCGCACGATTTCCCAATATAGAAACCTTTTGCTACGTCATAAACCCTCAGCTGCATGGCACGCGCACCTCGCCCTAGCAGAAACTAGAGCACGCACTGTAGTGCACACATGCAAACCTCGAATACGCGCAGCCTGAACTCCCTGGTTCATTTACCCAACCTCCCAAAATATCAAAAATCCTCCATAAATTCCCCCAAAAATTCTTGGATCACTACCAAAATTTAATCACCTTTTACTTGTATCATTCTAAATCTTTCCTGCAAGTTTCAGCCAAATCCGTTAACTACTTTTTGAGTTATATTGCACACAGACAAACTAACTAACTAACAAACATGATAACATAACCACCTCCCTTGGCGGAGGTGATAATACATATCTTTTTTTTTTTTTTTTTTGCATTAGTATACATGTAATTTCCCACACCTGGTACCTTCAAAACAGTCCAAATGTCCTCCGCTATCACCTCGGATGTGTGAAACTGTCCTGAAGGCACAATTTGTGGGTAATTCTTGCTAATACCCTCACTGACAAGTGTTACGCTGCCCCCTCCCAATAGTTCTAATTACCTTCCTGTTTATGATAAGTGACCTTCATCTACTGTACATGTAGTTAGATTAAACACACACATATTTTGTGGTCTGCAATCCGGGCTCTGTTTCACTAATGTGGGAACTACAGAGACTCCAACCCCAAGCACCTTCTGATCTAGAGATTCTCCCGCCTGAAACCCCTAGCAAACGGGAGACTCCAACCTGATGTGCGCGAAGTTCCTTATTGCCGGTGTCCAGGGCCCTTAAGCGGGAGAATTGAACATAGTGATTGATTTTAGCATTTAGTGAAACAGCCCCCTGACTTGAGATTATGGATTTATGAATGTGTAAGAATCATGTAAATATGTTAGGCTTGTTAAAGGACAAGTTCACCTTCATAGACATGTGGGTTGAGTGAATGCAACAATATTAATAGAACACATCAGTGAAGGTTTGGGGAAAATCCGACAATCCGTTCAAAAGTTATAAATTTTTAAAATATCTGTGCAATCACTGCTGGAGGAGAAGACTATTATAGTGTATGATGTCACATGCGTACAACGATATAAGGAAAATGAAAAGAGAATTTTACAAAACTTGACTTTTTGAATAAAGTGCACATTTCTTTGACTTGTTACTGACTTACAAGTATGTTAGGGATAATATTATTCCCCCTGACTTCTGAAAGAGAGAAGTCGAGTGTTCTTTTATTATGTGAGAAAAGTGAGAATATCTTGAATTTTCTTTATACTTTCTTTATATAGTTGTACTCATATGACATCACAAGCTATAGTAGTCTTCTCATCCAGCCGTGACTGAGCAGAAACTTCAAAAATTCATAACTCTTGAACGGATTGTCCAATTTTCCTCAAACTCTCATTGATGGGTTCTCCTAATATTGCTGCATTCACTCAACCCACATGTCCATGAAGGTGAACTTGTCCTTTAAATTGTTAGGTATACATGTCCTTTTACAGCTTGATTTCTCGGATGGTGGGGTGATATGACTCAAAGATGCATTTCAAGGGATATGTTCATCTGCCCCAAGTAGCATTTCAGGTTTTAAAGACAAAAGGATTGATGTAATGGTCTCATTAAGAATAAAAACCACCAAGTACTAGATGTCATGTTGAGAGTACTGGGTCTCATTTCATGGCTATTGTGCTCTCAATTTCCTTGCAAACATACATTGTATAGCATGCTACATAGGACATTTCATCCAAAGTACCTGTTGTCATATTACACTCATGCACTTTAGATTGAAGTACATGTACTGTATATTGTACTTAAGACGGATTCTGCTTTCACAACTCCATGTTTACCTGTTATTGGTGTAGGGAATATGTTGGAGGTATTCTAGGAAGTACTTTTCCAGTTGTTCTGGTATCAGTATATTGGCTACAGCTATGCCCTGACATGCAGATAGGGGGCCATGCCAATCTTAGATGAAGTCATGTGATTGTTGTAGCCTACAATGTGCCGGTATTAATGATAATTGTGGGTACGCCAAATAGATAATTGACACAACATTACATATTTGTTGTAAAGGCGATATACAATTGCTTCACTTAGTGACACACACACGCACAATGTACATGGATTCTTCTTGTTTATTTGGATATTGTTGGGATGTAGTGACAAGAATGGAAAAGGAAAAAAGTTTTGCAGTATATTATCAAAATTTGGGCCATGATTGTGCTGAATATTTTTTTTTTATAGCAATAATGCTCAGAGCAACTTCATGCATAAGAACAAAATGCATATAAATCAGACAATATATACTCAGAAATTAGTACACTGTTGTAATGACACTATTTTTTTCTCTTGTCCTGTTGACATCAGCTGTTCCAGACTAAGACAGGTCCAGGCCCTGCTCTGTGATCATGGCCGGCAGGTCCCAGACAAGCCAGACTCTGTCCTTTGTATTCTGGGAATTGACAGCAGGTAGGAACCATTTGTAGTATCTGTACAGTATACATGCTATACAACACGTTTTATGAGCAATCATATTTTGTGCATTGGGACTTAAAAGACAATATCAGGAGCGGTTAAATTTGAAACAGACACTTCACAACAGGGTCCAAAATTATGAAACTTCCATATTACTGTTTATTATGAATTAAGTCTTTCTTCTTCTTCTTGTTCTTGTTCTTCGTCTTCTTTTTAAATCAGTTTGGAACATAGTTTTTAACAATTCCAGTGAGTGTCAACCATTGAATCTGCTTGACATTAATACATTAATACAGTTATGCATGTTCCACTTTGAAACAGTAACCGTGGGATCAGGCTCATCAGTGATAGAGTGAAGATGATGTGAAGGCTCGTAAAAAGAGTTATTACACATTCATCAAGTAATTAGTCTAGAATAGGGAGATTTGTAAACACAAATCTCTAAATCGATATGAAAGGAAAAGGGTAGCAAGGGAATTCTTTGAGAAAGGGTGTTTAATGCGATATACATGTTCTGTCAAAATTTTGAATGTGACCACCAGAATGACTATCAGTGCTAAAGTAGACTCCTCCCTTGTCATTTTAAGATGTCATGGCTCGGGTATCTATACTATTAGAAGTTTCTGCCACCAGAGCACATACATATCCAGAAGTTCCAACATAGGCCTCTGAATCCTGATGAACAGTCCAAACTCAAGTAGAGGAGATCCTCAAATCAGATTTAGCGCAGCCCTTTTATTGTCCAGCTCATAATTGGGTTGTTCTCTTTCAGATACAACGAAGGAAGTCGAGAGCTCGCAAACTACCTCCTGTTCAAGTTCTTTGACACGCGCCAGGCAGAAATTGAGAGGTAAGCATTCTCACGATTATTTGCTGTACATACTGTACTAGATGAAAACCCTTGGCATCTGTTTCATTTTCAGATCCTGTTTACACAATGCATCCTGTGTGTGTTACATGTTGTCTTGTTTTGTACAAAATGATGGCAGAGTTTAGAAGAAAAAAATGGAGGGGGGGGAGATAAAAGGCTGAGGCTGAATGAGGCTGAATAGTCTGCATAGCAGAAAGCAAAATGATCATTCAATTTTTTGCTGATATTGATAATGAACAACGAAAATTAATGACAGAAAAAAAGGAAAAAAGATAAAAGTACCTTGTTCACTTTGCTTCGATAAATACCTCATTAGTCTCAGGGTTTAGACAAAAGAATAAAAGAAAAATATGTCAAACTGTATCTCAAACATCTGACAAAATACTGTGTTAAGTGTGTATAATAATATGACAGCCCTAGATGTGATTGAAAAAGAAAAAGAGAAGTCCTTTAGGAATTGTTTACTAGGTGTCACAGGATCAACCATCCGCTGGTGAGAAATAGCTTTGTAGCAAAGATGTCAACAATCTATATGTGAAGTGATCAAACAAATTCAATCACTTTGTTATTTATACAAGAGCGATAAAGCTTGTATACAACACCCCATTCAGAAATCTATGAATGTGCAATATGTGGTCAACTTTAAATGCCACATTTGTCGTGCAATGTTCCTCATCATATAACATTTCAAGCTCATTACATTCGACAATGAAAGGCCATTTCCGGAACAGCATGTTGTTTTGTTCCCTCACGTTGCCATGCCATCTTTTTTTCTTGTTGTTGTTGTTGTTGTTGCGACAGGAACTCCACCAAAATGTAATCACAAGCGTTTGTGTGTGTATTTGACAACGATTGCAGCACTGGCATTGTTCGGCAAATATTCAGGGATCAGTTATTGGCCGATGCAATCAAGAATCACGCAGCTGTATCACTGCAACCTGCATTATGTACATTTGCCGGTTGCGGCAAATATCTGGGTTTTGTGCATATTGTCCATGGTTATTGCTTTCTGCCCCATTTTCACAGACCTATTTACCTTTGTTCATGAGGTGATTTTTTCGATGTCGTGTTTCCTACCTTTTTTTTCTTTGTGTAGTATTACATGTATTTCATTTTTTTTCCCAAGTCTCGCTCAACATGGTGATTATTTTTTTTTGTGGGTAGACGCGCTCTCAAATTAATTGCTTCTCATTGTCACCTGTGCATCGAGTTTCCGTGCGTCGACAAAACCGAGAAGATGCGAGCGATAGGATACACACCAAGTGGTTGTGATGATGTAGCTAGACTTAATTTGCAGGCTGAAACCAGTCAATCCTTTGCAAAAGGCGAGGACCACAGCACAATGTTGCCAATGTGTTCATGATAGACATTGCAGTCACAACATAAACTCTATAAAAGACTATCCTCTCTTTTTTTTTTTCCAGCCATAAAGGTCTCATGATTATATCTCGAAGGCACCTACTGTGTGTCCTGAAAACGCCCCCTTTGTAATCTTTGTCTTATTTCATTCTCTGTCTGGTGTCTGTAGTAGTATAAAGTTTTGGTTTCAGGTCCTGGTTTGTTTTTTATAAGTTGATATTTTGAAAGTCTGCACATTCTTTATGAAATATACAATACGCAACTAGAGATACATCTGTCATCATACCTGTGCGTTCTCTTTTTTCTATCAAGGAATTAAGCATACACTACAATTTTTTTTTTTAATGTCAATGAAGGTGGAATTTTAAAATTGAAACTACCCTTAGAGTTGTATTCCTTAAAACTTGTTATCTGAAAATGGATGGAATTTGTAATGTGATATGTATGCTTGCTGATGTCTGGCAAATTCTACCACTTTCGATATGATAATAATTGCAAATTTGTCATATATTTGCTCTTAAAGGGACTGTACAGTACTGGTTGCGGTAGGGATTCATGTTTTGAACATTCCTAAGTGAGATAATGAAAAGCCTCTTATGAAATATGAAAGAGCATGTAATTTTAAGAAGGATTCAACGTTTATTTGATGAAAATTGGTTTTCAAATGGCTGAGATATCCCAAAAAGTGCTAATAATAAAAGGCGACATGCCCCAACTTTATTAGTATCTCTTTGTTTCACCTTGTTTTTGGATATCTCAGCCATTTCAAAACCGATTTTCATCGAATAAAGTTTTGATACCCTTAGAACTGCATGCTCTTTGACATCTCATAGAGTGGTTTCTGAATATCTCACAAAGCGTTAAAAGCTAAATCTTCACCTCGACCAGAACTGTACACACCCTTTAATATTATTCAAACATCTTGTAAATGAGGATACTATACTGTAGACGAACGCTTTTAAGACTCTCCTGAAATTTTTGTGTTTGCCTTTCTCTTTTAGCTCTGGCTTTGCAGAGGAGACAATTGATGGTGAGTCCATTGTTTCTGTTCCTCAGAAACCTAGATTATATTTTTAATGTAAGAAGTCTACAGTTTCTATGGCAACAGTGCAGTAGCTCTACCAAATTCAGTTTTGTTTGTTTTGTTATGCCTCCGCCACGAAGTGGTGCCGGAGGCATTATGTTTTCGGGTTGTCCGTCCGTCCGTCCTTCCGTCTGTAATGAATTTTGTGGACAGCGTAACTAAAAAACCTTTTGAGGTATCCTAATGAAACTTGGCATGTATGTGTATTAGGGGGTGAAGTTGTGCCTATCAACTTTTTGGTGCACATGCTCAAGGTCAAAGGTCAAAAGGTCAAGGTCAAATGCTTAAAATTTCACTATTTCCCCCATATCTATACAATACCTGAAGATATTTTCTTGAAACTTAGTGTATACATGTATTACCCAATTAAGATTCTCTGGTGAAAGTTTGGGGTCATGAGGTCAACAGGTCAAAGGTCAAAAGGTCAAGTGAAATGTTAAAATTTCACCTTTTTCTCTGTATCTTGGAAATTGTTCAAGGTATCTTCATAGAACATAGTGTATATGCATGTACTGACTGGCAGTGGTTATCTAGGGAATTTGGGGTTCATGGGGTCAAAGATCAGGGGTCAAAGGTCAATGTCAATACTTCAAAATTTTACTATTTTCCTTATATTTATGCAATGCCAGCAGGATTATTTTTTTTTTAGCTTGATGTATGCATGTATAACCCAATAGAGATTCTCTGGGATTTTTTTTTTTGGCCAAGAAGGTCAAAGGTCAAAAGGTCAAAGATCAAGTGAAAGTGCTGAACTTACTTCTTTCTCCATATCTCGGAAGTGGCTCAAGTTATCTTGCATCTTAGTACATATTTATGTATGTTCTGCCTGACTGTGATTCTCTTATAAATCAAAAGCCAGATGAAAATGATAACAATTTACTGTTCAATACAGAAATTGCACTTTTTCTACATACCTTGAAAATTACTCAGAGCATAAACTTATGAAAGGGTCAAAGTCAAGTTAAAGTTCTTAAATCCCCAAATACATGCTCTCCTATTCGTCCAATTAAACATAGGTCAAGGAAGGTGAACATTCAATACATTTGTGACAAATATGTCATTTTAATATTTTGCCAATTTTGTGAAAATGTAATCACACATTGTCCACATGTACTAGAGACCTATTAGGAGAATCATACATTATGGCGGAGGCATACCAGTCGCCATAGCAACATTTCTAGTTTTTTTTTGCTGCAGCGAGCCAGGGGGCTAAAAAATTATATATTTACATGTCTCCTACAGTGCAACTTGAAAGCATGGCCCAAAATGGCCCAAAGATTTTTAAATGTTTATTTATCACCGAACCTATTTTCTAGATCAAGCAGTTCAGTTCCTCAGCATTATGTGTAAAAACCTTTTAGGTAGGTAACAGAGAAAAGATAACAGTTACTCAAGGCAATTCCAGCTCCATTGTGGCCCCCTATGAAAGATTAACTCTTTCGTAATTTTCTTAAAAATGCATTAAAAAAAAAAAATAAAAACACCAGTGGCAGGAATCATTATCCTCTAGTGCACAGAGTGCCGGATTATTCAAAAGGCACATACAACATAGTAGTGCCCATCTGACGCTTTAGAGCAGGGCTAGTGTAGAAGGGACTGGACACTGTAGATTTCATTGGTCATCTCTCTCTGCCCAAGTAGTAGAGATAAACCTGGAGTAAGTATGCAGCACGCCCCTGTGGCGGTAGAATGAATATGTTACTGTTGAAGGGCCCTCTTAAAGAAGGTTTACAAGTATTACTGACCTATTAGCAAGGGGGAGCAGGGGAGAGGTTGCATCAAGGTCAAGCTTATCTGGAAGCTCAGATGAGCGTCCAAGTTTTGCCCAGGGGCTCATGCTCTGTTGTGTCATAAATAGCACTGATTATTCTTTGTACATCTTCCCCCTTCCCCCTTGCCCCCAGATGAACATGCATTGAGAAAAAACCAACAAGAAGAGATACATACATGACAGGCAGATTGTAAGGCGAACAGGTGTGACCTTGTATCAGAAAGTTACAAATTTTAATACAACACAAATTTAGCTGTCATGTTACATGTAAATTATATGTGACACTGCACCTCAAAACAAACAAAAAGTCGCCAGACATGAATTTTTAGTTAAGACCATATTCTGAAAGAGCAGACTTTAAGCTTAAAAATGATGTATAACTCAAATCAAATGGACTCTCCTAAACCTATCTAAATATTGCAAAGAAAGCACAAACTCAGGAAAAGTGTGAACTGAGAAAAAGAGGCTCTGAAGTACAGTGTCTATTCAAGCGCTTAATCTTTACCAAACCGTGCTGGCTGTGCGATGAATGGGACAAAAAAACAGCAAGTAAACCACCAGAGTAACAACAATGAAGGGATTATCAGATTAAAATGAAATTGAGCGTGCCTCACTAACACATTCTGTCAATAATCAATGCAAACTTTCAAAGCAGTAGCACTATCCTTTCAAAAGTTATTAGAGTTGAAAGTGAAGAGTGTGGACAAGGTTTTCAGAAATGAAAAAGGGATTCTAAAGACACACCTAATCACACTATTCTACCAAAAATGTTCGAGATAAACTGCTAAAAAAACACACTTTCCTGCCCGTCTTATGATGCCAAATTTCAGCATAATGTAAAAGAAGACCCGCTCTTTCAGAAAATATGAAAAAGTCAAGTTCGGCTAGGTTGACCCATTTCACTTATTTTCAGTCCTCACGCAAAATCAGTGTGTGCGACTTTATGTTCGTTTTGAGGTGCACGGTCACATATATAATTTTGACTCTGGAGTCAAATTTTCAGATATAATTTTTAGCTTTAAAGATTGTAATTACTCATCAAAATGTGATGTTCCAAACTCACTATAGTGGCAAAACATTATTTATTTATAGAAATTAATCATGTGGGAATGCCACTTTAGAGAAAACGGACTCTGACTTTGAAGGTTTCTTTCAAGTTTTGTGAGTCACCTTTATGTTGTGTGTGGAACAAGGACATTGAAAGTCATAGCAACTACTGAAAGGATTATCTAATTATTTTATAATTCAGGGCATCATCAGCATTCTCTTCATGGTTATGTCAAAGTGCAGCCTTTTTTTGATAGGGTCGTCATGCACACTTTCACTTGCGTGCCTTATCAAAAAGAAATATGGAGAATGCCAAATTGAGACAAAGAGGACAAATTGAAGGATTAAAATTTTCGATATAGCTTTCATGCTTCAGAACTTTAAATTCAGACAGAAAGATCATATTTTGTATCGCTTTTCCAAAAATATCTAACCCCCAAAATTAGCTGAGTTGACCCGTAAGACACATATTTTCAGGCCTTTTCAGTGAGAATCAACTTTTATGACCATTTTGTGTGTTTTGTCGCAAACGTAGTCTGTTCTCCTGTACTTTACATCCACATGTCATGAGTACAGGGCATGCATGCAGCTGAGATGAATTGCCCACGGCTGTACCCTGAGCCCACAACGTGGGTAAAACGTGTCGAGGTGATTAGGACAAATTATACGACCATCCTGTTTGAACCCCAGGTCTTCTTTGTCACACCCGAAGTGGAGCTGATTTCCAGCCCATTACGGGTGATTTCTATACCAGATGTAGTAGACAACTCAGCAGTGAAAAAGAAAGGAAAATGGGGGGGGGGGGGGGGGGGGGGGTTAGAGAGGGGTATATAAGAAAGTGAGAAAACAAGAAAACCTCCAACAATTTCAGACTGCGGTCTTGTTTGCAAGTCATCACTTACAACCTTGTAGTTGTTAAGCTTAGTAATTTGCTCTCACCGTGACATTTGGTGACCCATTTCATTAAATGCCCGGTCAGTCTCTTGTTGACCACAGGCATATGACACAGGGTGCGCCATTGTCCGGCGTGTGGGAAACAGGTTTCACAAGTAACAGCGAGAGTGGGAAGAGATAATGACCAAAGAAGTATGGAAATAGCCGTCCGATCCAAGTTGAGAGGGAGGGAGGGAGAGAGAAAGACAGAGACAGACACACAGACAGGTGGACAGACTGACAGACAAATGAAGAGAGAGAATGAGTTAGCGCAAATCTTCAAGCCAGAAAATTGATACCAAAAATTTAGACTTTGACCAGGCTCTCAAGAATAGCATGTCAGAATGCTATTGATATCGATGCAGACAGGTTTAACACGAAAATGGTCATGACCGACTTAATCAAGCAAGTATGTACCTGAATGTTGATTTAAAATGAGTTGTTGTTTTTTTTTAAAAGTTGTCTCAAACAAAAGACAACAGGATGATTCCTGTTACAATGTGCACAATTTTCAGTGCTTTGATATTTTCCTCCATTCGCAAAATGAGTGCAAGGGTTATACATACCGGTATGGAAAAGAATGTGAATCTACAGCAGTACATCTCAGAATGATAGTAAGATGAGAGAGAGAATATTTAAAAAGAGAGATAAGAGTAGCACGCTGCTGCTTTCTTTCTTTTCCGGCATACAAAGAGAATGCCCTCTGTACAGATAGGGTTTGTAATTAAAATAAATGTGACATAGACTGTACTAGTGAAAGTTTGAACATGTAGCAAATTATATGATTTACATCAAAGATTCCACATGTTGGTGTTTGGTTTTTAAGTAAACCAACTTGTTGTACTTATTAAAAGTCCTGGAATTTGCAGTGTCTGTCTGTGTGTGTGTGTGTGTGGGGGGGGGGGGTGGTCTGCTCAAACTCCGTTCACTCAGAGGTCTTGGAAACTAAAGGGAGACTACAGTGTCACCTCTCAGTACTCATTATAATGTTATGATTGTGCATGTTTTAGTGAATCTACACCAACACATGCCGACATGTACACTGTAGTCACTCAAAAATAAAGCATAGTCAATTGAAAGGAAAACATTTTCAGCTTTTAAATGGGTTGTATTCTGAATTCACAAACATCAACATTCCAACTACCTTTTTAAACCAAGACAACGTCTATTATATTGTTACAATGTACACTGTATATTTCCCGTGATACATCTTAGTATCTTCAGTTCAGCAAAGTGATGGGGCTCGATCTGCAATGTCCACTCTATTATACAGTTATGGGACCTCTTAAGATGTCAAAATGGCAATCATGGGCATGTTACCATCTCTGATATCGTGTGCCCCATCTGTTGTAAACTACAATTGGCCACTCTTAAAGGGACTCAAGAATTTTCAAGAACAAAATAGTCAGGATGTTTTCCTGAATACAGAACTTGTAAATGCTGAGACTGTTTCTTTCTCAGAAAATGTGAAATAAGAGGCATGATTGATAAAATATAATGTCATGATCACATGACCAAGGCAACTATTTCTACAAGTTTATAGGATGTCCTACCAGGTATCAACAGAGAGTAGAATTATCACACATAATGTCAAGGTTTCCTCAAATTTTCAGTAAATTTTTACATCCATTTCAATGCTCTCATGAACAATTAAATGTACTGGTATTGCATCTTCAGGGTAGCGTTTCCTTAACAGTGCTCTATATTCTTAAAGGGATAAATCATACATCCAGTCTTGATATCAGATATGATACAGTACTGTAAGCCCCTGTCATCGATCAATCTGTTTTAAAAAATCATTAAAAAATACTTGTAGGAAGAAAATTGGGGATGGGAGAGGGGAGGACAAAGCAGAATGGCAAGGTAATTTACAATTCAGGTTACTTGCTGTCACAATTAAAGACCTAGAAAATGTCCTCAAGAGTGGGGTTTTTAGTCCACAAAGAGTGACCAGAGAGCTACTGTACTATACACTGTGAGCACCTGATTTCTCTTGGGTCTTGTTTGTGGCAGCATGATGCGTATAAGGTTTGAACGACATGTGACACTCGCCACTTCTGTTGCATTTAAAGGGACTGTACAGTACTGGTTGATCGAGGTGAGGATTTATCTTTTTGCGAGGTATTTAGAAAGCACTCTATGAAATGTTAAAGAGCATACAATTATAAGGGGAATCAAAAGTTTATTTGATGAAAATCGGTTTTGAAATGACTAAGATATCTATAAACAAGGTAAAACAAAGAGATCCTAATACAAGCTGTGGCCTGTCAATTTTATTAGGATTGCTTTTGTGGATATCTCAGCCATTTCAAGGCCCATTTTCTTCAAAGAAACATTGAATCCTTCATAAAATTACATGCTCTTTCACATTTTATAAGAGGTTTCTCATTATCTCACCAAAATTGTTATAAACCTGCATCCTCACCTCAACCAGTACTGTACATGTCCCTTTAAGGCTTTTCTGCACTCACAGAGGAATAGAGATGTTTGAAGAGAATATTCTGTCATGAAATGGTGTATTTTATTGCACCGTGAAAATAATGTGGCATTTCTTCAATTTTCTTCCAAGATGTAGATACGTGTATTTTATATTTTCTAAATTCAGATGGTTTCAAAGAGTGCTTTATGTGCCATGTCATAATTTGGGAATGATGAAAACGACTGCTGTGGATCAAAGATTTGGCTAATGTGGTTCAAGTGATTCCTCTAGTGGCATGATTATTGCATCGTTTGAAAACGAGGCTGAATGAACCGTTCTAAATGTCAAATGTTCACGAAAGGATAAGTACATTATTGTGTATGGATGAAAGCATTTATTTCAGTGTGCATTCAAATCTGCTTTGCTGCTTCTCTGGCATTGATCACTTGTGTCTGATAAAATGGGCCAAATATTCAAATGGTTTATCCATGAGCTTTTTTTGTGATGCGCAAGGCATTTTTGTTTTTGATCGTTCATTTTGTCTGAGCTCATCATGATAGAGTATCAGTTTGCCCATTATGCAGGGAAATCACGTGGAAGTTACAAATTTCAGGCGTACAGTGTACTCTGTATGTGCATGAAAGCAATGCGTTATAAACGATCTGCCATGGTAGAGCAGCACATTAAAGGGACTGTATGATAGTTTTGGTTGAGACCTAACTTCAGGTTTTTAGCACTTTTTGGTGAGATAACGAGACACTTCTCATGAAATATGAAAGAGCATGTCATTCGATTTATTGGGACAACAATATAAAGAAATTATACAGGGAATTCCACAAAAATTCATTTTTCATGAAAATTACACATTCCATCAATTTGATACTGACATATGTTATGGTAGTAATTATTCCCCCTGCTTTCTGAAAGTGGTTAAAGTGAAGTACTCTTTCATTATGATAGAAAAGTGAAAGTATGTTGAGTTTTCTTTATATTTTCTTTATAATTGTTGTCCACACATACACGTATGTCATAAACTTATAAGTTCCAGTTGTTCCAACACCAAAACTTTAAAAATTCATAACTTTTACAGCGATTGTCCGATTTTCCTCAAACTTTCTTTAATGTGTTCTACTAATGCAGGGTGGTCCACGAGGGGTTTTAGCATGTCGCTGCAACATGCTAAAATTCTTGTGCAACATCCTAAAAAGCCAGCAACATGCTATGCAACATCCTCAAGAATTTGCAACAAGCTCAAAGTAAAAGTATTCAAAAATGTGCAAAACATGTGCATAACATAAGAAACATCAAACTACCAGGTACTTTAGATATTTGTGTGCAAAACATGAGAGAGAACATTGGATGTAAGCAGCATAATATTGCGAACTACGTACTCATCGTGTGCGCTCCGCGCATATTCAATTTCTGCAATATTCTCAGATTCTGAGCTTGCAACATGGTAAAATTTCAAGTTGTGGACCACCCTGTAATGTGTTCTACTGATGTTGCTGCTTTCACTCAATCCACATTTCTCTTTGGGTTTGGGTTTCCTTTAATAACTTGGGGGGGGGGGGGGAGTAGAAGGAAATGAGTCAACTCTAAAGATATGACAATTTCTTCTCATTTGTTGTGTGCTGACATTCTTCTCATCAGACAGAGAGTGATATGCCTATTATTTTTATTGCCCAGGTTTTATCTATACACACATTATTTATATTGCCCTCGTAAACTGTACACCCATTATTCATATTGCCCACATTAGCCGTGCAGTGCAATCATGTGTTTCATGTCCTCTTCTATTCTGCATCCTCTCTCGGACCATATTATATCCAACTCGTGCTTCATTAACAAGGCATTTTTCCCATTGACCACCTAATAGTTGGTTCAGCATCCAGTATTCGAGCATATTTAGTGTTTAATCTGATATACTTCATCGCCAAATCACCACAACACACACTACATGTAGCACTGACATGGCTATACCCCAAAATCTTGCCACAGTTTTATGATAGATTTTTTTTTTTTTTGCTTTTAGCTTCTGTTTGGTACACTGGCACATACTTTCAACATCACGTTTAACTTTATTTGTGTTCTACTGTAGATTTTGTTTGATTGTACCTACACGGCCCTCAAGAACAACATTACAGTATTACAATTGCCAATGGGCCGAGCTGTCAAATACAGGAGAAAGTTATTTTGAAAATGAAATAACATTGAAACCTGTCTCTTTGTTTGTTTGTATTAATGTCGCAATCCAGATCTGATGTTCCTGATCACAAAGGATAGTGTTCACATATACTGCAACCCTACCAACTACCACTACCTCCTGCCCTACGTTGCCCACTGGCCTGGCATCAGGTTCCACTGCATGACAGAGACTGAGGTACATGTATTATGATTCTATGTCTAGTCATCCCAGTGCCCGCATTCGTCCTTCAGCTAGTGGCCCGATACCATATCATCATTTTTATTTCGTACACAAGCATGTGCAACTGGTTATAAGTTTCCAATTATCTAAGTGACTTCAATTTGGTGCCCAGTCACAAACAGTTGCATAATTGATCGTGAGAGATCACTATACAGTGAAAGTATTCCATCCGTCTCTGCTTTTAGTGTAAATTGCCAATCATGCATTTCGTGCGATAACCTTTTTTTTTAAGGTTCAAAAGTTGTTGTTGTTGTTGTTGTTGTTGTTGCTGCTGCTGCTGCTGCTGCTACTGTTGCTGTTGTTGTTGTTGTTGTTGTTGTTGTTGTTGTTGTTGTTGTTGTTGTTGTTGTTGTTGTTGTTGTTGTTGTTGTTGTTGTTTTCCATTCATACAAAATTTGCAGTGACAGCCTGTGAATGGAAAAGCCTGTGTCATTGTCTCGAGGTTAAGTCCGGCTCAGAATGTTCTTGTGATGGAAATGTGTACAGCTGCTCATCATTCTTGTCTTGTGTGGGAGTGCACGTGGGGTGCATATTTGGAAGATATCTGTGCGTGTGTTTGACTGAGTCAAGAATAGTAAAAATAGACATGGTCGATGAAGCCGCCTTGCTTCAAAGTGAGCCTAGAGAGTCTCCCATAGAGCGTAGCAGTGTGCCGACGCAAACCTTTCCAAAATTTCTGTCAGAGTTCATTAATTGAAACAGATGACTTCTGTGATGTAAGAAATGACTTCATGTAGCAATTACACAGCAGTCAAATTGGATGTAGCTATAATAAAAAACAAAAATAAAGACAAAACTTGCCAATATTGAGAAATTAAGTATCTATGTCACTTTTTATGATGATCACTATGATAATAACGCTAATGATTATCAAACATTCAGTACTGTAATCAGTAATCAGTACAATGTACTAGTCTGGCAATACTACAACTACTTTTATGTAATGTAGGTGCTGTTTTTACTGTCATGAAGACAATAATTTTGACAGTACCATTTTGAATATAGTAGCTTCTCTGTTAAAGGACAAGTTCACCATCATAAACAGAAGGATTGAGAAAATGCAACAATATTAGTAGAACACATCAGTGAAAGTTTGAGGAAAATTGGACAATCGATGCAAAATTTATGAATTTTTTAGATTTTTGTGTTGGAACCGCTGGATGAGGAGACTACTACAGCTTGTGAGTCATATGCGTACAAACGTATAAAGAAAATGTAAAAGAAAATTCAACATATTTTTACTTTTTTCGCATAATAAAAGAGCACTTGACTTGCCTCTTTCTAAAGGCAGGGGGAATAATATTACCCATAACATTTGTCGGTACCGAGTCAGGGGAATGTGTACTTTTTTTAAAAGATGGAATTTTGTGAAATTCTCTTTATATTTTCCTTATATTGTTGTACGCATGTGACATCTAAGTTATTCATACACTGCAGCAGTCTTCTCATCCAGCGCGGTACTGCACAAAAACTTCAAAAATTCATAACTTTTGAACGGATTGTCTGATTTTCCTCAAACTTTCAATGATATGTTCTACTAATATTGCTACATTCTCTCAATCCTTATGTTTATGAAGGTGAACTTGCCCTTTAAAGATGGTATTTTCCATTGTCCAAGAGTTAAAAATCCTGTCTCCCGTACAGCATTGCCTATCATGATTTATTATTAACCACGTCTTCACTACCATCATTTCCTTTTCATCTCACCGTCTTGTGTAGTATGAGGACGATGAAGCAGCGGAAGAGTTCAAGATTGTCAGCTTCATCGACATGGTGCGAGACTGTGCCACAGTTGGCATTCCATACTCCGCCCAAGGTCAGTCCAGCTAGAATTTATAGACAGGGACGGTGATGAAGTGAATGAGATGCAGAGTTCGAGGAGTAGTGGGAATTGTGGCATTGAGAATGACAGAATGCATGCTTCTCTGCAGTGGAAGCAGTAGTAGTATGTCGTTATCATTGTTGTCATTGTTGTCATATTAGTAGTGGTACAGTCAAACCTGTCTATAGCGGCCACCCAAGCAAGACAAATAAGTGGCCACTATATACTTTTTCTCTCGGAGGGAATTGTTTTTAGTGGTCATATATGGCAGGTGGCCACTATAGACAGGTGGTCGCTAAAGAGAGGTTTGACTGTAGTAGTAGTAGTAGTAGTAGTAGTAGTAGTGGTGGTGGTGGTGGTGGTGCATGGTGGTGGTGGTGGTGGTAGCAGTAGTAGTAGTAGTAACAGTAGTAGTAGTAGTCGCAGTAGTAGTAGTAGTAGTAGTAATAATAATAATAATAATAATAATAATAATAATAATAATAATAATAGTAGTTGCAGAAGTAGTAGTAGGAGCACATTTAGTAAAAGTGGTAGCACTGGTACATAGCAGTAAGAAGTCTGTAGTGTGATAATGATTGCAGTGTAAAGATGAGGAGGCAGGAGAGAAGAAAGATAGAAAGAAGAAGAAGAAGTTGAAGGAAATAAAGAAGAAGAAAAAAAGTGGAAGGAGTTAAAACAGAGGTGAAGACGAGGGAAAAATACCATTGTTTTTCACTCTTTTTATTTTTTTGCTTGTAAATAGGCTGCTTTATATCCAATCCAATACAATTTTCCAAGTTTGAATCTATGGTGTATGACACAACATGAAGGTGAAATTAGGTGCAGCTATTGTCAGATTATGCATCTTGCAATGCTGTCCTACTTTTTTTCATTTTCGTAATGTCAAAGTTTGCCCAAGTTCCCTGGCTTGTATTTGGCATGAGTTGCTCGCTGTGTACTCTTTGGATTTAGGCCAAGCCAGTGATACTTGATGCTCGTGAATCTAGAATAATAGGTCGCCTTTGAAGTTTTAACTATCACAATTGCTCGTGCATTGGAATATATATGGATGAATATTGAAAGCCCACCGTGAAAACCGAGCTGGGGAAAGTGGCGAAAGCCGACCGCTGTCCAAGAACAAAAGCAATTATGGCTCGGACAATAGCTGGACAGATGAGGCGAGGATAGAATATCATCAACATCACTCTCAGCGAATGGGTGACCTCAAAAGGTATCGATAAGTGTTAAGTTTTCTCATCCAAAAATATCTCAAATGATAATTTTTTTTTTCTTCAAGCGCTTGAATCAATAAGCGCCACAGTGAAAGCTTTTTCGGCGTTACTTTCACCTGAGGTTTCCCATGGCGGTCTGCTTCTTTTGGCACTTTTCCGCGAGAAATATTCAACCCCTCTTTCGAGTGGTTGATAAGTGGCAAAGTGTCATAATTAGTGACAGTGCAATAACAAGGAAGACTTGCGCCATTTGTCTTTACCTTGTAAATGAAACCGAGCTCAGAAACATTTTGACGACTAGAACTCTGGTGTTTTGCCTCCAAACACGAGCGGGGAGACAGTGTCTTATCATAGGATGAGACAGGAATAAGGTGTGAAATAAAAGGCTTGGCCTCTATGTTGAATGATGAGGGGTCATTGAATTCATTGGAAGATATAATATGTACATGAAGAGCTCAAAGAGATGCATGTGATAAAAGGAGGAAAAAGGTGACATATGAGTAGGAATCATTTATAGTTCCTCATTATTGTATTGATACAAAACAAGCATCCATAGCATTCATACTGATTTTTGATACTGTCTAAAATGATGAATTAAAAAATTACACATTGTTGAAGTGCCATCAATGGCTTGTTCTTATTGCACAAATATATTTTATTTTGTTAACCCTTTCTAAAATCAGCTCATGGGGAGGGGGAGGTTATGCTAAAAGATCTTTACAAAAGTTTGATGTGAGTATCATTGTCTGTTTGTTTGTATTTTGGGAGTTTCTTTTAGTGTTATGAAAATACAGTTGATAGTTAACAATACAAAGATGGAAAACCTAAATATGTTTGACATTCAATGTTTTTTGTTTTCATTCATGCATTTTATTTCCGTTTCAATGCATAATAACATTCAAAAATAAAATCAAACTACTGTCATGCTATAATACGTCTTTTAATGATGGGGTCATACAAGTTCCAGCAAACACAAGGCTTGATGGAAATGATCCCTAACAAACAATAATATGATTCTCACTTTGAACACTTTACTCCAGGCATAACATCTGATTGTGCTGAAGATATTTCCAAATCAAATCAAATCAAATCAAATCAAATCAAAT
Source organism: Diadema antillarum (assembly GCF_040938485.1). Lineage (NCBI taxonomy): Eukaryota > Metazoa > Echinodermata > Echinoidea > Diadematoida > Diadematidae > Diadema > Diadema antillarum. The sequence goes on from NW_027271300.1 coordinate 264,728, forward strand.
CAAACCAAACACTCATGGTCTCCGGAATTGCAGTTTAAACTCAAATTCACAATGATGATTTAACTCATTATGTATCAATGCAGAGTTTATGAGCAGATGAGTAGAAGATTTAGATCTTACAATGTCGTCTTCTACAATTAACTATTAAATAATGTGCTGTATAAGTGGAATCTTTCGCTCAAAGGGGGAAGGGGGTATGCTTACTTAGCCAATGGCTGTGAACTTCACTGAAGTTAACCTTCACAGATTTTGGTTTGCAAAATACCTGATGTGTTACAGCAAAATATTGACATAGAAGCATCAACAAAAGGAAGACAGAAATGTATTTAAATCAAGTACATGCAATGCATGTAAATGAAAAACAGTCACTCAAAAACAAAAAAATATATAGATTTACTCGAGTTGGGCTTGTGTTGTGGAAGAACATAGATATCTGACAGTTATAAAGTGCAGATAGCAGCCACGTTAAGCATAGCTTTAAGAAATGGCAGGTCTTTTTAGGTAGAGATGTTCAAGAGGGCTCTGCAGGAATCATAAAGGCTGCTTGAGGCTCTTAAGTGTAGTTACACTGTAAGTGCATGTGGTGCTTGTGCATGCACATGCTAGTGAAGATGTACTCTTGAGAGGATTCTTAAAGGGTAATTCTGGGCCAGATAAAAGTTAGTCTGATTACAAAGAGTGAAATTTTATAAACAGAAAAAGAGAAAGTTGATGAAATTGGATAGGAATTGAAGGAAATTATGAAAATGTGAAGTTTTGCTAATTTTCACAAAATACTTCTCGAACAGTCAATATGAATATGCAAGTGATTAAGTTGATGGAAGGTCATCACCTCACAACTTGCCATATAGTTTATACACAAAATCTTGAAATTTCAAGTTGTATTATGAAATACACTTGTGCCTCTGTGTGTTTTTGTTCAAATGCAGTCATGCCACAGTCTCAAATGGCATCATATCAGACAGATCAATATTTTGAAGTTATTCAGCCAGAAATAAAATTATATTTTACACTCCAATAGCAGGAAAATTGCATTTTTGTCAGTTTTATTTTCTTTCTTTTTTTGTACATGTGAACAAAATTGTGAGGTGATGACAATTGACATTATCAGCTCTCTCACTTGCACTTATTCATTTCAGCTGTTCAAGAACTGTTCTAAAACATGGCAAACCTTCATAATTTTATAACTTCCTAATTTGTACCCTATTTTGATCAAATATTCAAAGTTGTGCTTACAAAATTGTATTCTTTATTTTCAGACTAACTTTTTAACTGGTAATTTCTCTGTAACTCGTAAGATGAGAGGGACCTTGATGTAAATTGACATGTTAGTCATGTAACTGACATATTTTTTGAATGGTCTACCCTTCAAAAGTTTAGTTTTTTGTTTGTTTCCTTTTTTCTTTTAAATAATACCTCATGCTTTGATGAAATGAATTGATTACATCAGTTGTATCTTTTAGATTTCCCATATAAATGTCCTCTTCCAAGGTACATGTATTCATTCTGGGTTAGGTATCCATTTCATGTTATACTGCTCACTTGTGCCTCTATGTTCATGTGGAAATCCAACCCACTGCTAATGTTTGGCCACAATTGTTTGGTGCTTGAGCTTGAGCGCTCAGAGACAGCGGTAATTTCTCATGGCTTGGGGTGTTCAGGTTTAAAGTATTTTCTTGTAATGGTGCAGAGATTTTGCTGGCTGTTCGCCAGTCCAAGCAATCACATGTAAAGTAATTTGATATCAATGCACACATACAAAGAAAAATATGTGATCATTAAACGTGTGTATGTGAGCATACGATTTGGATTCATTCCCATGTTCATGACAAAGGGGATAGAACAAAGAGAGAAGAAAGTTTTCTATGTGCTCTGTTCATGTTAGTGTATGGGCTTAAAGTAGTGCAGCTTTGTGAATTTAAAGTGCCATTCTTTGCCATGCTAAAGTTGGCTTTATTTCATTGAGTCACAATCAGCCAAGAAGGAGAGTGGTAGGAGTTTCATCAAAACACAGTCCGACATAAGATGACAAAGTTATGGGTCTCCCATGTTTCACACATATATTCGCAATGTGATAATATCAGTGGCAACCACAAATTATGCAAATTAGATGCGATGATGATGTCACTGCTTCACAGGTCTCCTAATTGACTAGCTTACAAATCTTCTCTTCATTTCCTTTCTTGACCTGAAGTAAGCACACAAAAAAACAACAACAAATGTATATATGGCATCAATATATTGTAGTGTTGTAGATAGTAACCGAACTATGACTTTTAAAAAAATCATTATTAGTATTTTTTTTTTAACCTAACTGTGATTATTTGATGTGGGAAAGGGTTGTACTGTACCTGTAGTTGCTGGAATATTAACATAATGATTTTTCAGTCTCTTTGTGCGCAAACAGTGGTAGAGCTGTGAGTTGATGGCATTATAACGTCACCCACTTTGGATGTGTGATTGTGACTCATGAGCACTATTCCATGCCACATGGAACATTATGATTCCATGATCTTTTTATCTTCTGTTTTTGATTTGAAATGTCACCATCCTCGTTTGTGTAAGTTCACTCAATTCAGTAGAGCCAGCATGGAATCGCACTTTTAAGTTTGCAGTGCACTGTGCCACTTGAAACTTAAACACTAATCTACAAAGCACGTGTACAATGTAGCAACCTTATTTTTTTTGTTTCATCTTCTCAGCCAAGAACATGGGAATGCATCCAAGTCGCATGATCTTGAACCTGTCCTTGGACCAGAATTGCGCTTGCGTTTAATAGTTCTGTTGTGTCACATTGCTGTTGGGAAGTAAAAAAGAAGTCGCCTGTTCGACAAACGTGCCCAGCAACACTGTTATCCGTCTGACTTTCTGGCCCCTTCACAGCCCTTCGAAGGAATTCAACACTCTTGATACGTTTGAGCTAAAAGAGTGATTAGGCATTTCTATCACAAGCACATTGCTTGAATATTTCTGGTTGTTGTGTTTGTTTGTTTGTTTTTTTTTTTGGGGGGGGGCAGGTGTTCTTTGCAAAAAAGAAAAAAAAAAGGAAAAGGTTTTCTCTGAATTTATGGGTTTGTTGTCAAAACATATGAAATTACTCCCAAACTTCCACCAGCTGAATGTCTTATCAAGTCTATCATATTCAAAATCCTTCACAATATCATTAAATCATTTATGGTCTAATCAATACATGTGCCCTTTTTTGTTTTTCTTTCAAGTAAAAGCTTACTGTACTATGCCCATACTGCAGTATAGCACCTGATGTACTTTACTCTTTTCAGTAGCTTCCCAATTTGTGAATTTGCTCTAACTGTGGTTAGCCTATTGATTTATTCAAGTCGTCTGTTTTCAGAGATTTTTAGCACATGTCAAGGCATGGCTTAGGCAAAAATAGAAGCATATCAGCACAGAAACACGAGAAGAGCCGAAGTAATCGTTTATGAATAGTATTTTGATGAGTTTTTAAATGAGAAAGGATGCTAAATAGGTTTGTTCCATCCATTATCTCAAATTACACATATCCATGAAGTCTATGCTCTACTTGTATCAGCCACAGCTTGGGTCAGTTGAGTTCAGCTCATCCCTTTTCCCTCGTTCCCTCGTCCTTGCCCGTTGCCTTCATCTAGTAGTTACCATGGTAACAAGGAGAATCTGTCTTGCCAAAGCCCGTTCATCCACCCCTCTTTCTCCCATCGATGCTAAATCCACTCATGCCATGAATCTGTTCCACTTTGCAGGTCATCCACGGCCTTTCAACCCGATGTCTGTGGAGAAGTGGCCGGTGGTTCAAGCCTACGGCTTAGAGGGATATGCCACGTAAGCCCTTTGACCAACTGTGGTCAGCCTATTGTCCTCCTAAGATGAAGCATATTCACCATGATTGATTGCTTTTCTTCTCTTATCTATTGTCCTCACACACTGGCCATCTCCCCTCCCCCTCCCCCTTCCCCCCCCCCCACCACCATCCCCCAACTAACGCATCATCGCATGCAAACTCCCAACTTGGTTTCAAAAGTCGCACATCCTGAGTTTCCATCAGGAAATCATTGTTAGAATGAAGGTCAAACATAAAAACGGATCAATGTGATGCGTCAGTTTACAGTCGGTAATGACGGCCCATTGTGGGACGCAGCCTTTCCATTGTGATCAAGAGTCACGGTTCGTGGCGTAGCGGAGAAAATTCGTCAACATTTCTGGCAATGTATACAATTCCTCGCGGTTTGGTCAATGAGCCCAACGTACTGGCATCTAAAGCTTTGATTCTCATTTGAATTACAAACCTATGTCTGTAGTACAAATGCATCAAACACATATTATGTTGCCCTCTACGGGAATTGTTTGTGCCTGGAGGCAGGTTTTGACTGAACTAGGCATATGACTATACCCCATGTAGTAATGAATAAATGTTACAGGTGTTTGGACAGAGTCTGATGAATGTTAATGTCTATTTAATACAGAATAATGATGACAATTTTCTGACTGTATCTTTCTTACCCGTTCCAAACATGAAGCATTGATTTTACTGCTTCTCTCTCCCCCCCCCCCCCCCAAGTTATTCATACAGAATACTTTTTTGATGCATACCTTTTCACATCCTACTCTATCACTATTGTAAGTCTGGCAAAGTAGGGCAATTGCTTCCCATTTCTTTCTTCATATTATTCTTCAGAGCATGTACAAAGAAATCTGTCTTTAAGGTATTTGGGATTCATAGGCATGATGTGTTTTATCATCTCTTTGTTTTTATATTTATCCTTTCATTCCTTCCACAGGGGTGGATTTTTCACCATGAAACATGAGGTAAGGATTGATGTAACTTAGATATCCTCATGCACCAGACTGACATATCTGACCCCAAAAATTTTTTTGTGTGTGTTTTTTTTGTTTTGTTTTGTTTTTGTTTTTTTTAATGACAAGGTATGAGTTTCTTGCCTATATGCCATGATCATTTCCGGAAGTAAACTTCCTTGCAAGAAAAATAACATGCCAATTAGCCATTAAATCGTGGTGTACTGCTTTTGATGTCATCACATTATTGTGTGGGTTTTTTTTAAAGAAAGAAATAGAGAGAGATTTGGACTCTCATGCCTGTGTGCATTGTGCAGTACCCTTTTCATATAATGTCATGTGTATGACTCATTTTCTCTCTCAAAAAGAGAAAATATATATACGATCCTCTTTCTCTCTCCCTTTATATTACTGAATTGAAGTACATGTACCATAGGTGCCAGTAGGCAGTCTAGAGTGTTATTTAACTATGCACTATTATCATTATTATCATTTAATGTGTTATATTCATGTATATGTACATGATATAGGAATGTGTGTCAAATATGTGTGCATTGTATATCTGTTTTTAGTTAAATAAGACCGCACTGATGTTGTGTTGTTACGTAATGGTCTTTGAATCATTTCCCTTATTTCCCCAGTGTTTTATTAACCATAGACAAATTTTCTACAGATAGTAAAATGAGCTAAATTTCTCTTAAAAAAAAAGAGGCAAAACAAAAACAGTCTTGAAGTTTTGCTGTATTCCAAGATTTATAAACTAAGCTTGACCAGTAACATCCCTATCCATCTTTTGTGTTGCAACTTGGATGCTGAAATTAACATTCTTGATCTTCCAATACATTAGAAGTGAACATCTCTGTGTCCAAAGGTCAAATGTGCAGTTTATAAGGAACTTTGGCTGTTATTCAATTTTTTATATTTTGGTATTTTTATCAAGGTGGTGGACATGAGTGACTCTCTTGGTCCTATCTACAACACCGTGGACCCGGTCAACCTCGAGACACTGGTCACAGAACAGCTGCCCCTCTTTGAGAGGCAGTGGTCATCCATGCTGACCAACATCGACGTCTCGTAGTAAGTCCAGCGTGTTGACAATTTCCAAGATATTCAACGTCCACTCTGGAGAGGAATAGTTTCTGTAGCTTACTGTATACGCCAAATAATTTGCGAGGTTTTTATTTTCGCAAATTTCGCGAGTCAGTTGCTATTCGCAAAATTAAAGACACACGAAAATATTGACTCTGATCAAGCTGTGAGTGTGACGTACGCATATACATTTCTCCAGTCGGGCCAGACTCCACGATCGCGAATTTAACCCTTGCGAAATTGTCGGGAAGTTCCGATTTGCGAAAATTTAGACTCGCGAAATATATGGCGTATACAGTAATATGTTGACCAGCCCATTTTTCGATGAACCAATAACTACGTGTACATCAATAGACAGCACTTTATACGCTGCTAGTCACACGATGGATGAAGATTTCATCTGAGTTTCATCTGTATTGGCAGCAAAAATAGATACCATTGGGTAAAATGAAGAAGTGGATCTATAAAGGTAATTTTACAATGCAGAACAGCAAAATTTGATAGGCAGTCAACAAAATACTATGAACTACATGTATTTAAAACTTATAAATATGCATCCCCCCCCAAAAAAAAAAAAAAAAAAAGTGATGTGCAACCTATTTATTGCTATAAGGTAATGTTGCTCTCAGCTCTTTTGAGGGAAATATAATTCTGGGGAAGAATTGTTTTACATGAGATTTGCACAAGAGAATATAATGTAACATAGATAATTTGCCAACAATTAAGAAGCCTTTTAATGTGTTTTTTCTATGTCAAATGGCACTCTTTTTACACAGTGCAATGAAATGCCTACTCTCTGCATGTTTACCCAATATAAATCAAAGGCATTATGTTCTTGTTTTTCTAATGAAGTCAGGACCGTCATAAAGACAAAAATAAGATAGCTGTGTCAAAGTATATAGCAAGGAGGAAGAAAAAAAAGAGATCAAAGTCATGTGACTGAGATGAAAGAGACATGAAAGTCATGTGACCGAGATGTGCTATTTTTAGTTGCTCCTAGTGAACCCTACCAAATGACACACTCATATCGAAACTACGATAGCTTTCATTCCTTTTGTCTTATCTTACTCTACTCAAATCTTTTCTGCATTGTCCGTGTATGCGTGTTGTTTTTTTTAGTGGTTTCTTTCTTGCGGTCACTGGCCTTTATTCCATCAGTTTTCTTGTTGCGTCAAAGTCCCTTTCAAAGTAAGGCATTTTGCTCTCGTCTGGTCAGCAAGAGCCTCATGACCCAACGATCAGGAACTCAATATTCCAAATGTGATTTGTGATTTGGGAGTCCCTTCCCTGATGCAGAATGCTAGCAAATCAAAAATGAAGGAAGCCATGCAGACGATGTTTAGATTTGCTCTATGTTCTCATTTTCCACCCACAGCAAAAACAATGGATTCCCGACGCTCTTAGAGGGAATGGTCGGAGAGGTAAGGGAAGTGATATGATGTAGGAATCAAAGCAGAAAGTGCAATGATGATAAAGATGACAATGTTACTTTGTCTTCATGATAGTCTTTTTCTTTAATGAAGTACACATTGAAGCGCCGTACAAATTTTAGGGGAAATTATTATGTAAGAACTTTGTTTTTGTGATTACAACCAAATCACTTACAGTACAATAAAAACAAAAATATATCAACATCAGCAACTCAAAACAAAACTCAAATAATACTGTATCTATGATGAAGTACAAAACATAAAACAGTATCAGAAGTGCAAATTAGTCCAACCTTTCCTTGTTAGGAATTCCAAATAGTTCACTAGACTGTTTTCTTTCTTTCTTTTATTTTATTCTGTTTTCAATTTTGATATTATTCTATTTACTGTTTAATGCAGTGTAGCACCGTGATGTGAGATCGCATTCTATTGCCAGTCCATATGTTAATTTTTTTATGCCTCCGCCACAAATAATCGATGCAGGCATTATGTTTTTTCCTGTTTTGATGTGGTTAACTTGATACTTTTCACTGAAGGGTATGATTTTGTTTCTCTTTATCTTGTGTCTAAAGGGGATATTTTATCGGTAGGTCACTGGTTTAGTTGTAAGGTGATGACATCATCATATCATCTAATTTGCATATGTGGTTGTGACCAAAATCACTTTTTGTGAAAAACAAACAAACAAGCAAACAAACAAAGAAACAAACAAACAAACACATGTGAAATTACAAAATTCCATGACTTTATCATTTTAGGCGAAGGTCAAATTTTGTGAAACGTCCTCCATTCTGATTTTTTGTTCACCTGATTTTGTTCTATCAAAGCTGATGTAAACATGAGTGCAGGATTGCACAGTAAACATATGTGGTTGTGACCAAAATCACTTTTGGTAAAAACAAACAAACAAACAGACAGATGTGAAATTGCAAAATTCCATGACTTTATCATTTTAGGTCGAATTTTGTGAAATGTCCTCCATTCTGATTTTACATGTATTCTATCAAAGTTGACTTAAAGGCATAATTTACCATTTGCAGATGAAACAAAAACCCAGCATTAGTGCTTTAAGATAGTTCCAAAATTTGAGTTTGGGATAGAAACAACCACTGTAAAAATTTGAATCTGTATAATCAATGTTAAGTATTGTTAAAGACACAAAATGTGAACAATAGTTATAATAAGAATGCTGCCAGACTAAACCCTCTACAGTTATGGTTTAATGAGAAAAATACTGATATCTCCTTATATTTTAGACTTTATTGCAAAAATTCTATATGGTAGGATGTTTTGTGATACGACAGACCTACACATGTGCTTGCATCAAATGTGATATCTTGAACATTTTTTAAATCACTAATCCCAAAGTTAAACAGGACCCTTAAGCATGAGGGCACATTAAACTGTAACCACATTCCGTTAATTTTGAACCACAGCCCCTGCTGAGCTACTACAGCCATGGTCGTGTTTCTAGAGGCAATCAGGACAGGTGAGTGGGCGAGACAAAAGCAACAAAAAAGAAAGTCAAAGATAACATCTCATGTCTTTCTTCACACTCTCAAATACAAGGAAGAACATTATTTTGCTGAAAATAAATGTTGGAAATTATGTTGGTTTTGCCATCAGCTGTGGTCATGGCAAAGAACCATCATGTCCCATATACTGTTCCATGTTGCATGAAGTTTAAAATGTCATTTTATTATCTTTAGAGATGGCTATCAATAAATGTATTTCAGTATATATATTCTTGTATATATTTGAATGGTTTACCTTTCCTTATAATTTGTACACTAGCTATATCAAATGTCAGTACTGACGAAAATAGTACACCCATAAAAGGTCATAAATGCATTTCAGCATTTCCATAGGCTCTTTGAATGATACAATGTAGCAGCAAATTTTTCTTGTCGTCTGGAGAACAGAAATGACTTGATTCTTTTCTTGCTAAATTAGTCTTTTTTTTCCAACATTTTGTTTCATTCAAATGACAGAGATATCATCACTATTACTAACATCATTATAGAGTACTTAAGTAATGACGTCACTGTCTTTTTGTTATAGCTTGGAGTAGGTGAGGTTGTTTAAATCCAGTTTCCATGGGGATGGATGGCTATGAAATCACACTATTGTTATCTGGCATTTGATATCGCATTGTCGGTGGCGTTATTTTTGTGCACATTATTCAAGTTTATTTCATTAATTCTACTCGATATGTGACTGCCACACACTGCAGCTCATCCTGTAGGAAGCCCTTTGTGCTGTTTGGACAAAACTCGATGAGAGCGGAAATCGACAAGACACAGGAGGGCGCTTACCGTCCAGCAAAGACTCTCCAGGTCTCCGGCATTGACGGCACACCAGCACGGCATATGGTACGACATCTCTCATATGAGTCACAAGTGTCTAATTGCTCAAAGAATACCCGATTTGCATGTAAAAATGAATGAATGAATGAATGAATGAATGAATGAATGAATGAATGAATGAATGAATGAATGAATGGATGGATGGATGGATGGATGAATGAATGGATGAATGAGTGAATGAATGAATGAATGAATGAATGAATGAATGAATGGATGGATGGATGGATGGATGGATGGATGGATGGATGAATGAATGAATGAATGGATGAATGGATGGATGGATGGATGAATGAATGAATGAATAAATGAATGAATGAATGAATGAATGAATGAATGGATGGATGGATGGATGGATGAATGAGTGAAGGAAGGAATGAATGGATGGATGGATGATTGAGAAAATGAATGAATGGATGGATGAATGAATGAATGAATGAATAAATGAATGCATGGATGGATGGATTTATGGATGAATGAATGAATGGATGGATGGATGGATGGATAGATGAATGAATGAATGAGTGTGCTCTGGCTAATTAATCAGGTCAGATTTTTAAGAGTTAATTGAAAGGATGGTGAAAAAGCCCAGGAAGCGATTGCTAATTGCCTGGGCATTGTGAACAGAGCTAGAAATTAGCCCTCGTCCTGGCAAGAAGGTTCAAGTAGTGTGAAATCCAGGGCCTTTGTACCACATTTTTTTCTCAAATAGGGATTCTTTCAAGTATGATTTGCCAGTGGATGAGTGCGTTAATTGCCTAGCAAGGTAGCTTGGATCTGCAAACTCTCCAAAGATTTTGGAATGGAACACAATGAAAGGTCAAAATTGTTTTCCTTCCTCGTTTCTCCAGCTAGGGAGAGGAGCCGTAGATTAAACCTGTCATAAAAATTCTTTTGATGACAGATCTATCTTGCGGAATGAGGTTGTTGTGATTGGAGAGTTTGGACGAGCAGGAACTTAGAAGGAAGGAGTTCACACGTTATGCGACAATTATACCTTGTTGAGTTTATCGTAGTTTTGATGTTGACCATAATGGCCAGTACCATGATATTCCATCTTATTCCATGTGGTCATTAAAGTGATACACCTCCATAAAGCTTAGTGAAATAATTAATTTGGATGTCATGCTCTCCTATCTCAACAGACCTGTCAGATGGTTGCCCCACGGAGCCCATTGAGCTGTGCCCGGACCTACTTCACATCATGTGGACACGCCCCCTACCCGACCACAGGGGGGACTCCCCAGGCACCCCGCCCTCCCAGGACGGACATTGAGTGAGTGCCACACTTCATGCAATACTCACTGGGAAATCACGCTTTGCATAGAAATATATTTCGCAAATTCTTTCAACAAAAAATCGCTGGACAAAATGACATTGTGGTCCCACATTTTACATTGTCTAGATTGATCCAGAGGGATTAGGTCCATTCTTAGATTGTATGTTTTATAGAGGAGAAGTTGCGCCGAGAGGAGTGGTGTTTTGAATGAAAAGTGTAAAAGAAGAGCTGCTGTACATATCAATCCTTCAAGCAGAATCAGATGGTGGCGTCCTTTTGGCAGTGCACGAAACCTACTGTGGTCACCAACATCACTCACATCATCACCTCTTATTACATTCAATCAAATACATATATGTACAAGTGTATATCTGTATGCGTTTTTTGTTTTTTGAAGTTGCATGACTTCCCCCTTCGCTTTCAGTGATATTTTTAGATCCCCACATTCCAACACATCTCATCAGATACATGTAGCAGAGGTCAAAAAGATTGTATTCAGTTTCAAGATAATTACCATTTTTGTCATTTTGCATCTAAAGGAAAAAAAAGGTATTAAATCCAAGAGACATCAAGAGACCATGGTAGTTATAGTGATTGGTTCATGGGATTGACTTGTCACATGACTCTGTAACAGCTGACCAGTTGCCATTTTCGCAGAGCATCGGTTTTCTTTAGACATGAGCCATTTTAATAATGATGACCCCATGTCACAGTTCATGTGAAAAAGATAAAAAAAGCACAAAACCTAAAGAAACATTAAGTAAGCCAGCCACAAAATGTTTTTAGAACATTGACTTTCATTCAATTGGTTGAGTGTGGTCAGATTACAAGAAGATCGTGTAAACATGTAAACACAGTAAGTCAATTCAGACAATGTAATTCTCAGCCTCATGAAAAATGAAAAGTTTTATATTAAAAAAAATAATAATGTAGACTTACTAAATGGTGCGAGAGACAGTAAAAATATGATTGTTATTTTTAGTTCTGAACAAACAGAAAAGTGTTGTTATGGTCCCCAGTAAGACTACATGCCGTTAACATGTTATAATTTTTTTGCTGTTGTTTCTTTTTTAAGTGTTTTGTTTTCATATTTAGGTTGCATAATTCCGTCAATATTTTTGTCGTTGTCTCGAGTGGTTGACGAGGCACAAGAAAAATGTTGATGTTTGCCATCACCAAACTGATGTGATGTGGAATGTTAGTATTCATGTATCATAATGTTTGTTGACATTCTCTTTTGTTGCAGAATGCTTGAGAAGCTTTACAAAGTTGTCACCAGTGCTGTTTTGGCATCCATTGAGGAGTACTCCAAATCAGTCAGCCCCACAAAGGTTAAAAAAGTCTTTGTCTTAATTGTGAAAATCCATTTTGCGTGCAAGTTGAATTTGATGAAGTACAGAGTAAAACCAAATGAACAGAGCAGTGACAGAGTCATCCAAATGAAACAAAATATTTGAAGGTGCCACACTCTCTGCAGATATCATGATATTAACTTTTGTTCTTTATGTAATGGTAGTAGTACTAGTAGTAGTAGTAGTAGTAGTAGTAGTAGTAGTAGTAGTAGTAGTAGTAGTAGAAGTAGTAGTCGTAGTAGTGGTAGTAGTAATAGTAGTAGTAGTAGTAGTAGTAGTAATAGTAATAGTAGTAGTAGTAATAGTAATAGTAGTAGTAGTAGTAGTAGTAGTAGTAGTAGTAGTAGTAGTAGTAGTAAAACTGTAGTATTTGTAGTAGTGGTACGTAGTAGTGGTAGTAAAAATTGTAGAAATGAAGGCAGTAATGCCAGTTAAATTAGTAGTGGTAGTAGTAAAATGTAGTTGATGTTTGTTATTGTCATTATCATTGTTGTTGTAGCCATAGTGCTAGTAGTAATACTAGATAGAGAAAGTAATAGCATTGAGCAGTAGTAGCAGCAGTATTATTGTTATTATCATTGCAGGCAGAGCAGGCGTGTCTGGAAACTTTGCAGACAGGGTTCGGAGAGTACAACCTCAAGTTTGGCAGTGCGTTCCTCAAGAATGGGTGAGGCACAATGCACACAAATCGTTTTATTACCAGCTCTTTACTTTGGGGTTAATCGCAATGGGGTGAGCAGGCGATGAAGTTTCTACTGATTTTGGAAATTTTAAGGGCTTATATAAAAAGGCTAAATCTGTCTTGCTTTGGCAAAAAGGAGCAAGTGGCAACTCCTTCAAATCTGAGTTACTGTTTCAGATTGGATTTGGCATATTCTTCTTGGATATCAAGTTTTTAGCACAAAGCACTCATCCTGAAGGAGAGGTAGCCATATCAAGACACCATGTCATTGGACCAATGTCAACATAATTATGCGAAAGATGCATTTTAGTCACCTACAGGACGTGACACTGTTTTTGATCGCTGACTTCCTTTGCCAAACTGCAGCCGCAATTCCCTACTTGGAATGCCAGTTTCTATCGTAGTGTGGCATATCTGGTGATAGATTTTACACCCTTGTGTCGTTCTTAGCGCAGAGAAGGACGTGTATATCTTGATGAATTTATGTCCGTCGCTGTACAAGTTGAGAAATATATGATAGGAGTACATGTTGTATATATGCTACATTCAACACTGGGATTGATTTAAAGCATGCAGGCATTTTCTTGTAAAGAATGATTAATACCACATGAAGTACATTGTAAGTATTCTTCAAATTTTGCAACATGTACTTGAACCCTGAATTGTCATCAACATATTTAATATACACTTCAACTCTTGAGACGTGTATTTGAACCCTGCATTGTCATCAGTATTTCATATATCAAGGGAATAAAGAGATGGGAAAGTTTCAAGCACCGTTTCAAGTCTTATTCATACTAAAAAATATGAGTTTTGACTTTGTATCTGTTCAAGGATTATCGGAACATTCTCAAGATGATAAATCTTGCTTTCTAAATTTTCTAGAGCCAACATAGACTTCAAGCTTGAATCTCTAAGTTACGACGGCCAGAGCAAGGCACTCACAGACCAGAAGAATTCCCTCGTTAAACTGGTAAGTTGGTGGTTTAAGATCATATGATCATTATACTAATCTATTTCAATTTAGGAAGAAAAAAGCCTGAAATTTGGACTGCTTTTTTATTTCCAGACAATTCATCAAACAGCTTTCCTGAGTGTTGATCACTTATGACTTTTTGATATTGCAAAGCGCAACATGTTTTTAAAGGGTGTGTACAGTTGTGGTTGAGGTGAGGATTTAGCTTTTAACGTTTTTGAGAGATATTCAGAAGCCACTCTATGAGATGTCAAAGAGCATGCAATTCTTAGGGGTATCAAAAGTTTATTAGATGAAAATCAGTTTTGAAATGGCTGAGATATCCAAAAACAACATGAAACAAAGAGATCCTAATAAAAGGCGTGGCCTGTCGCCTTTTATAATTATCACTTTTTTGGATATCTCAGCCATTTCAAAACCAATTTTCATCAAATAAACGTTGAATCCTTCTTAAAATAACATGTTCTTTCATATTTCATAAGAGGTTTCTCATTATCTCACTTAGGAATGTTCAAAACATGAATCCCCACCTCAACCAGTACTGTACAGTCCCTTTAAATCTTAAATTTTCCACAAATCATGTCTAAGCTTTGACATACCTGCAATTCAAGGTCACTTGTTTTCATGTGGAAGTCAATCCAACTAAAATGCATCAAGAATTTATCACTTACTAGAAACTTCAAAAAAAAAAAAATTCTACTCTATACAAGTTTACAGATAATATCCATCGTTCAGGATGACTGTAATGTTTCCTGTGTGCTGGTACTAGCAGTGAATTCTGTGCACAAACGCCAATTTTGGTGACAGGACAATTTACACGACTGGTGGAGGTTTTTCTTTTTGAGGTGGCATGTGACATGCCACTCCATGCTGTAACTGAGATTGATGAGTGGGATAAAATCAGATGGACTGAACGAAAAAGGTTTTGTCAAGATTGGGTGTAAGGTATGGAAGTCGTAGAATTGTGAATATTCTCATGTTTTTGCAAATGTTGGTCTGAATCACACGGACCGACCTGCGGAAGAACAGTCTCTGAACTGAAGTATGTGCCGCACTTAAATCAAAGGAATGAAATGAAATGTAATCACAAATGTGACCTTATATCACGGAAATACACTCACACATTCACAAAAAAAAAAGAAGAAAGGCAATCAAAATCTGTCCTTGTCTGACTATACTGTATTCGAGTGAAACTAAACGTGACATGGTATTTATCTTTAAGGATATCAACTTTCCCTCTGTATTAAAAATACATATCATATACCCAGTGTCACATCTCCTCTCTGTTATAGATGTGTGTAAACAGTTTTGGTGTACGTCTAAGGTGTAAGTGTACTATTTCTGTCATTTACTTCCAGGCATCACTGACAGTGTATGACATACCTAGTGTAGAACACCCGGGCAGCTGTGTTGGGTCAGTGGTGTTTGCTGAGAGCTTCATTGAATCAGGTGTACTAGTTCAAAATGAAGGTATGTTTGCACATTACTTTTTTTTTTAATTAAAAAAGGGACTGCTTTGGGGAGAGAGAGTGTGCATACATGAAATATATGTGACCCGCTACAACAAAATGATCCTAAAGTCGGGCGAGGTCGATTACTTGAAAATTGCATGATATAATCCCCTAATCTTTCTGCTTTAAATTGATATATAACACATTTTATAAAAATAATCGGCTGCGGAGATATCGATGTTTAAAAGAGAGCATGTCCAGACGTCTCGAAAATCACTGTTTCGAGAAAAGCGCCCTAAAAGTCTTCCTTTCGACGCAATCGCGATCAAGGGACACGCAAGTCAGTTTTCCCCTCTGGACAATAGAAGGTAAGCCCTAGCAACCCCCGAAGAGTTCATTCAAGCACATCAGCGTCGGCGGTCTCCTCACCAACCAATCAGTGACCAGGATGTGAGAAGCGGCTGAGCATAGCGCACCCCGCCCGCACGCACCAGTCGACTGGGCAGTGTGCGAGCTTCACGCTTCGGTTAGCAGCAAGCAGCAAACTGACCAATGAGATCACTCTGGTCGTTGTTAGGGGCGGAGCCTATCTGTGGCGCTCAATCCAAATTTTCGAACCAGTTTCTGCTTCGTTGAAACGCCAAAAAACATGGCTCAGAAAAACGCTATTTTTTATCTTTCCTTTGATCATTTTGCTTCAAAATTTCGACAGATGATAGAAGACATGTTAGACTCCAATAATATATCAAAATCAGAAAATCGTAAGTTTTGACCAATTTTAATGCTCTGACTTCAAACTTGATTTTCACGGCTTCGACCGTGCGCGACTTTAGGACCTTTTTGTTGTAGCGGGTCACATATGTGTGTGCTGTATTGCATTAGTAAGATTACATTGATCAACTTCTGCGAGACTGGAATTATGTAATCTCGCTCTCTTATAACTTCTGTTTTTAATAGTATTGATTTTTAGTAGCATTCATATTTGTATTTGATCTTTTCCTTGTGTTCATGTAGAGTAGTCAAAGGGCTAAGTCTTGCTACCAATATTCCAAGAGCCACCCTATAATTTGCCTGGAATATGATCAGGTTTCAGGTTAAGCATTTTCTTTCTTCCTTTTTTTTTTCTTTGTAAGACTGAGCATCTGAACAAATACGAGGCAATTCAGGATCATTAGATTGCATATCAACTGAAGCTATTTGTTTTCCAACTCCATAAGCAAAGCGATAAAATCCATTGGATATAGATGAATACCAGTACATACTTGCTGAGTTTTAGTCATAGCATACTGCTTTCTTCATTGTGTGTAGATGGGAGCCTTGAACAGAACACAGATTACCTCATCCTCACAAGCCATCTTCCCAGGAGCATGACTTGGCAGGTGAGTGTGTGATTCCTAGTGACCAAAAATCCTCAGCATTTTTTACATATTATGGAGAAAACAGAAAACAGTGAAAATAAGTGAGAAAGAAGATTGAAAACTTCAAAACAAAAAAATAAGAAATCAGAGGCTTGCACAGATTGTATCCATAAGTTGTAATGGTGTGGTTGATGTTTGCATAAACTTTTGTGGAGATTGGCTGGGGTTGTAACGAATCTTAGTCCCATGTTTTAACAGAGTGAACATGCTGATAAGTGAATAAAGCCCAAATTTACCAAGAGTGCCACCAAGAGGATCGATTCAGCTGTTCCCTGCAGAAGCATTGCTCTGCAGTGCTTTTCATGTGACTCTTCCATACAGCTCATTGTTGCAACACATCGTTAATATGGGACCTACATTGTACACATGTAGTAACGTAAATATTTTCATGATTTGCTTCTTGTGTGAAAAGCAGCCATTTCGAAATGAGCACAGTTCCTTTTGCCTGAAAGTACCCCCCCCCCAAAAAAAAAACAACAACAAACAAACAACAGCAACAACAACAACAACAACAACACCAGCAGTAACAACAATGGGATGTGCTAGGAAATAACCTTTTTTTTTAAACAGATTAAATTGCTTCTCCTCTTTTTTGTATGTTGTGCAAGTAGTACAAGTTGTAGTCTTGAGCACTGTTTTGGATGCTCTGTGGTAGAAGCAGATCAACAATGTACATTTCTTTGCCTCGTTGTGGCAGCTTTTTGTCACTTCATGTGAAATCGAACTAGAATTTATCATAATTGTCATTTACGATATTTATGATAAGTATCATAATTTACTGCGTCATCTACACGTATCTCTTTACCGCTTGATTTCTTGTCAAACTAGATGGACAGCAAGAAAGCTGACATTGAGAACGGAATCAGCGTCTATTCGAAGGTAATACCAAAATTGATCTGTATGTTTACTGTGTACAATTGTCACAAGCTCTCTGAACACCCACAGAATTTTATTTCCAGATGCATGAATTTGTTTGTCGCTCACCAATTTGTAATTTCCATTGGATACATCACAGTCATCAAAAAAAAGTAGATTAGAAAAAAAACAAAACTTCTTTTTGCATTGAATATGATTTATCAAATTCAAATACATGCTGTTTTTGCAATTTTTTGTGTGAATGTGATGAGCAGTTGACCAATCAGTTGGCACGATATTTTTTCAGGTATTGTCCAATAAACTGTAAAGAATGTCACATTAAGATCAGTTAACCAATTGGGAAGGGACGCAAGACTCTTTAGGTGTTATATAATATTACTGTATTTCTTGGCATACTATACTGTGTTTCTCACATACACATAGAACCCTGAGGGCCCCTTTGGTAAGCTGCTTCTGAACGGAGAAACTTGTACGATGGTGGGAAGCCACGAGCTGTCTGTTCCTTGTGAAGGTAAGGAAACACCTGACCCTAATTTGACTGTTGTAGGTATATAATGTTGCAAATGATGTTAATAATAATGGTACATTTCAATTTCTATAGTGCCATTTTCCATTCTGATGAAATGCTGCAAATGTACTGATTACATTAAGATAGCAATACCCCCTTTAATTTCAGATTAATGATTCATTTGTCAAGTTGTTTTTTTAGTGCAACTGATTGACAAATTGCCATTCATCGATGTTTTGATAAACACCAATTATTCGGCATTCAAGTCATAGCCATGATAAAAATATATATATATAAAAAATCACGGGCATATATATTTTAGTGGGATTCGAACCCACAATGTCCTGATTGCTAGACAGTTGTCATATCCACTAGGCTACTGGCTATAGGGTAGAGTCTTACAGTTTCTGATGGGAACACAACTGCATTGACGTATCTTTCTTCGAACAGAAGATATTTGCTATAATATCTAAATAACAAACCAAGAAAGGGGTATCATACATACATGATAGATCATTATTGTCAGTAAAAAAACATGGCTCTGATTTTGCCAATGTGTTACCATTGATTGTTTGATAAGAATATATTGATCACAACACTTGTTACATGCATCTAGGTACATCTCATTTTCATGACTGAGTAACTCTATATTCTGCCTATGGGCTAAGTGATACACTGAAAGCACCAGGCCTCAAATGAGTACAGCATAACTAATAGTAATGAAGGGGAGTCATTTATAAAATGACACGAAAAATTGTAACCAAAGATCACAAGAGATGAGGGAGAGTGTGTCTGTGGTGCTGGCAGCAATGATGTAACTGTCTATAATGATCCATTTTTCAGGATTGATCTATGTCTTTGAGAAGGGCATCATCTTCCATCATCCTCGCGTTGGGCTCACCGTGCTTCCCAAGTCCTACTACGAGGAGCTTCAGTTCTATGATGGAGTAAGTCAGACTCCTATTATCAGCTAGCACTAGCCGTGTTGCCATCTTCCTTATGGTCCTAAGAAAAATACATCTCTTGTGCAAATATAGCAACAGATCGCTTGTGTTAATGCTCAACCACAGATATATTCCAGAATCATCACATTGATGCAGGTGTACTACAAGGCAGTTCAGGGGTTGTACAGGCAGAGCTTGATATCCCAAAGAGTAAAGGATTATTCTTGGTTCAAATTCTGGCTTACTGTTGAGTGGAAGAGCAATTTCTCTTGCAGCCTATGGCACACACCCCCACTGCCCATTGTCCTTAACAGACCAATAGAAAGACGGCAACATGACTGGCACTGGTCAATCATGGACTTTTCATGTGATGATTGAAAGAGAGAATGAATGAATGGATGGATGAATGACAGAGTTAATGATGGGTTAACTAACCAGTAAACGAGAGTGTGAATGAATGAATGAATGGATGGATTGATGAAAGAATGAATGAGTGAATGAATGGGTCACCATCAGGTCGACAAATTACTGAATGAATAGTTGAGTAATAAAGGAATGATTATATGAATGAATCAGTGAGTGTATGTACATTGAATGAATGAATGAATGAATGAATGAATGAATGAATGAATGAATGAATGAATGAATGAATGAATGAATGAATGAATGAATGAATGAATGAATGAATGAATGAATGAATGAATTTATGTATGTATGTATGTATGTATGTATGTATTTATGTATGTATGTATGAATGGATGAATGGATGGATGGATTGATGACTGATGGATCCAAGTATTTGAGCAGTGTGAATTGAAACAATTCTAAAACTCTGTCACTGACCTGTTTTTCCTCAGGGTTCATCCAGTGTCGTTGCCTGCCTGGTGATCACATACCGACATTCCTTGCAGTATTACCAGCCTCTCCAGAACCACAATGAAGGGGACATGATCATGTTTGCCTTCGCCCCGAAGACGACAGCGTACAAGATGCTGTACAAACAGGTAAGAGGATGGATACGGATGCAGGGTGCTTTTAGTTTCAGCAGTTATTGCAACATAAAAAGGAGAAAGGTTTTGATTTCGTGGTAGATTTGTTGTGCGTTATTATGTTTGTGTTTGTGTTTGTGTGTTTGTTTGGCTTAGTTTTTCATTTATTTTCAGGAGGGGGTTGATTAAAGGGGGTACATGATATAAGCGGGACGTAGTAACCCTTTACTGTGGCAGGGACTTTAAACAGTGTGTACAATGCTATGGGGTTTTCTGTGTTAAGCAGCACTCAAAGCACCCCAGAGGATTAAATATTGTAGCATCAGAGACCGGCCAGTGTGATCTCTGTCATGTGAGATAAACGAGAAGAGATATCAAAGTTTAAAAGTAATCATGTCTTACACATCAGAGATGGTGGTACATTGTGAGGCCAGAAGACGCCCACACCATTGTCTCTGCGCAGGAGTGGTGCCCTCCTTCCCAATATTAAAAAAGTGAAATATGAGATAAATTGGGGGTGTAGAAAAAAAAATATACCTCATGCATGAGGTATTGTTGTGGAGGTCTCTTTGCTTGTTTT